>NC_084554.2:51275000-51297500 GCF_033978685.3 Nerophis lumbriciformis
TATTATTTTAGAAAAAAATAATCATATTTGATGTTACTTCATGTAACTTTTTTATTTAATTTTTTTCTTACTTTTTTTTTACTCAAAAAATAATCACATTTGATGTTTCTTCATGTAACTTTTTAATTAATATTTTTTATTTTCCTTTTTTATTACTTAAAAAAATAAATCACATTTAATATTACTTCATGTAACTTTTTAATTTATTCATTTATTTTTTACTTTTTTATTACTTAAAAAAATCAATCACATTTGATGTTACTGCATGTCATTTTCTAATTGGTTTTTATCTTTTTAAATGTTTATTGCATAAAACATTTTTAATCACATTTCATGTTACTTTATTTCACTGTTTAATTAATTTATTGTTATTTTCAAGATTTGATGTTACTTCATGTAACTTTGTAATTTTTTTAATTTTACTTATTTATTACTTAAAAAATAAATTACATTTGATGTAACTTTTAAGCATGTATGAAAAAATACATCACAGCATTATTATTATTATTATTTTAATTTAAAAAAAATTTTTTTTAATTTATTTGATTACTTTAGAAAAAAATAATCACATTTGATGTTACTTCATGTAACTTTGTAAAAAATGTTTTAAACTTTTTTATTACTCAAAAAATAAATCAAATTTGATGTAACTTTTAAGCATGTCTGAGAAAAATACATCACAGCATTATTTTATTATTATTATTTTAATTTAAAAACATATATATTTTATTATTTTAGAAAAAAATTATCATATTTGATGTTACTTCATGTAACTTTTTTATTTAATTTTTTTTCTTACTTTTTTCTTACTCAAAAAATAATCACATTGGATGTTACTTAATGTAACTTTTTAATTAATACATTTTTATTTTCCTTTTTTATTACTTAAAAAAAAATCACATTTAATATTACTTCATGTAACTTTTTAATTTATTCATTTATTTTTTACTTTTTTATTACTTAAAAAATCAATCACATTTGATGTTACTTCATGTAACTTTTTAATTAATACATTTTTATTTTCCTTTTTTGTTACTTAAAAAATGATCACATTTGATGTTACTTCATGTCATTTTCTAATTTATTTTAGTTTTTTTTATTACTGAAGAATAAATCACATTTAATGTTACTTCATTTAATTTTTTAGTTAATTTTTACTTTCATTTCACTTTGTATTACGGTACTTAAAAAAACAAGATTTGATGTTGCTTCATGTAACATTTAAGCATGTCTGTAACAAATGCATCACAGCATTTTTATTATTATTATTATTATTGTTTTTTATTTTTTGAAATGTTTATTGCTTAAAACATTTTTAATCACATTTCATGTTACTTTATTTCACTGTTTAATTAATTTATTGTTATTTTCAAGATTTGATGTTACTTCATGTAACTTTGTAATTTTTTTAATTTTACTTATTTATTACTTAAAAAATAAATTACATTTGATGTAACTTTTAAGCATGTATGAAAAAAATACATCCCAGCATTATTATAATTTTTTTTAATTAAAAAAAAATATTTTTAATTTATTTGTTTACTTTAGAAAAAAAAAATCACATTTGATGTTACTTCATGTAACTTTGTAAAAAATGTTTTAAACTTTTTTATTACTCAAAAAATAAATCAAATTTGATGTAACTTTTAAGCATGTATGAAAAAAATACATCACAGCATTATTTTATTATTATTATTTTAATTTAAAAACATATATATTTTATTATTATTTACTTCATGTAACTTTTTTATTTAATTTTTTTTCTTACTTTTTTCTTACTCAAAAAATAATCACATTTGATGTTTCTTCATGTAACTTTTTAATTAATACATTTTTATTTTCCTTTTTTATTACTTAAAAAAATAAATCACATTTAATATTACTTCATGTAACTTTTTAATTTATTCATTTATTTTTTTACTTTTTTATTACTTAAAAAATAAATCACATTTGATGTTACTTCATGTAACTTTTTAATTAATACATTTTTATTTTCCTTTTTTGTTACTTAAAAAATGATCACATTTGATGTTACTTCATGTCATTTTCCAATTTATTTTACTTTTTTTAATTACTGAAGAATAAATCACATTTAATGTTACTTCATTTAACTTTTTAGTTAATTTTTACTTTCATTTCACTTTGTATTACTTAAAAAAAACAAGATTTGATGTTGCTTCATGTAACTTTTAAGCATGTCTGTAACAAATACATCACAGCATTTTTATTATTATTATTATTATTGGTTTTTATTTTTTTAAATGTTTATTGCTTAAAACATTTTTAATCACATTTCATGTTACTTTATTTCACTTTTTAATTAATTTATTGTTATTTTCAAGATTTGATGTTACTTCATGTAACTTTGTAAAAAAAAATGTATTTTACTTTTTTATTACTTAAAACACAAATTACATTTGATGTAACTTTTAAGCATGTATGAAAAAAATACATCACAGCATTATTATTATTATTTTTTTAATTAAAAAAAATATTTTTAATTTATTTGATTACTTTGGAAAAAAATAATCACACTTGATGTTACTTCATGTAACTTTAAAAAAAATGTTTTAAACTTTTTTATTACTTAAAAAATAAATCACATTTGATGATACTTCATGTAACTTTTTAATTACATTTTTTAAAAACTTTTTTATTATTTAAAATATAAATCACATTTGATGTTACTTCATGTAACTTTTTAATTACATTTTTTTTTAAACTTTTTTATTATTTAAAAAATAAATCACATTTGATGTTACTTCATGTAACTTTTTAATTAATTTTTTTTAAACTTTTTTATTTAAAAAAAATAAATCACATTTTATGTTACTTCATGTAACTTTTTAATTTATTCATTTATTTTTTACTTTTTTATTACTTAAAAAATAAATCACATTTGATGTTACTTCATGTAACTTTTTAATTAATACATTTTTATTTTATTTTTTTGTTACTTAAAAAATGATCACATTTGATGTTACTTCATGTCATTTTCCAATTTATTTTACTTTTTTTTATTACTGAAGAATACATCACATTTAATGTTACTTCATTTAACTTTTTAGTTAATTTTTACTTTCATTTCACTTTGTATTACTTAAAAAAAAACAAGATTTGATGTTGCTTCATGTAACTTTTAAGCATGTCTGTAACAAATACATCACAGCATTTTTATTATTATTATTATTATTGGTTTTTATTTTTTTAAATGTTTATTGCTTAAAACATTTTTAATCACATTTCATGTTACTTTATTTCACTTTTTAATTAATTTATTGTTATTTTCAAGATTTGATGTTACTTCATGTAACTTTGTAAAAAAAATGTATTTTACTTTTTTATTACTTAAAACATAAATTACATTTGATGTAACTTTTAAGCATGTATGAAAAAAATACATCACAGCATTATTATTATTATTTTTTTAATTAAAAAAAATATTTTTAATTTATTTGATTACTTTAGAAAAAAATAATCACACTTGATGTTACTTCATGTAACTTTTAAATTAAAAAAAAAAACTTTTTTATTACTTAAAAAATAAATCACATTTGATGATACTTCATGTAACTTTTTAATTACATTTTTTAAAAACTTTTTTATTATTTAAAAAATAAATCACATTTGATGTTACTTCATGTAACTTTTTAATTACATTTTTTTTAAACATTTTTATTATTTAGAAAATAAATCACATTTGATGTTACTTCATGTAATTTTTTAATAAATTTTTTTTAACTTTTTTATTTAAAAAAAAAAAATCACATTTGATGTTACTTCATGTAACTTTTTAATTAATTTTTTTTAACTTTTTTATTACTTAAAAAATAAATCACATTTAATGTTACTTCATGTAACTTTGTAATTTATTCATTTATTTTTTTACTTTTTTATTATTTAAAAAATAATCGCATTTGATGTCACTTCATGTAACTTTTTAATTTATTCATTTACTTTTACTTTTTATTACTTAAAAATAATCACATTTGATGTTACTTCATGTAACTTTTGAATGTTTTTTTTAAAAACTTTTTTATTGCTTAAAAAATAAATCACATTTGATGTTACTTCATGTAACTTTTTAATTTTTTTTTTTTTTTTACATTTTGTATTACTTAGAAAATAAATCACATTTGATGTTACTTCATGTAACTTTTTAATTACATTTTTTAAAACTTTTTTATTATTTAAAAAATAAATCACATTTGATGTTACTTCATGTAACTTTTTAATTACATTTTTTTTAAACTTTTTTATTATTTAAAAAATAAATCACATTTGATGTTACTTCATGTAACTTTTTAATTAATTTTTTTTAAACTTTTTTATTTAAAAAAAATAAATCACATTTGATGTTACTTCATGTAACTTTTTAATTTATTCATTTATTTTTTACTTTTTTATTACTTAAAAAATAAATCACATTTGATGTTACTTCATGTAACTTTTTAATTAATACATTTTTATTTTATTTTTTTGTTACTTAAAAAATGATCACATTTGATGTTACTTCATGTCATTTTCCAATTTATTTTACTTTTTTTTATTACTGAAGAATACATCACATTTAATGTTACTTCATTTAACTTCTTAGTTAATTTTTACTTTCATTTCACTTTGTATTACTTAAAAAAAACCAAGATTTGATGTTGCTTCATGTAACTTTTAAGCATGTCTGTAACAAATACATCACAGCATTTTTATTATTATTATTATTATTGGTTTTTATTTTTTTAAATGTTTATTGCTTAAAACATTTTTAATCACATTTCATGTTACTTTATTTCACTTTTTAATTAATTTATTGTTATTTTCAAGATTTGATGTTACTTCATGTAACTTTGTAAAAAAAATGTATTTTACTTTTTTATTACTTAAAACATAAATTACATTTGATGTAACTTTTAAGCATGTATGAAAAAAATACATCACAGCATTATTATTATTATTTTTTTAATTAAAAAAAATATTTTTAATTTATTTGATTACTTTAGAAAAAAATAATCACACTTGATGTTACTTCATGTAACTTTTAAAAAAAATTTAAAATTTTTTTTATTACTTAAAAAATAAATCACATTTGATGATACTTCATGTAACTTTTTAATTACATTTTTTAAAAACTTTTTTATTATTTAAAAAATAAATCACATTTGATTTTACTTCATGTAACTTTTTAATTACATTTTTTTTAAACTTTTTTATTATTTAGAAAATAAATCACATTTGATGTTACTTCATGTAATTTTTTAACACATTTTTTTTAAAACTTTTTTATTAAAAAAAAAAAAATCACATTTGATGTTACTTCATGTAACTTTTTAATTAATTTTTTTTAACTTTTTTATTACTTAAAAAATAAATCACATTTAATGTTACTTCATGTAACTTTGTAATTTATTCATTTATTTTTTTACTTTTTTATTATTTAAAAAATAATCGCATTTGATGTCACTTCATGTAACTTTTTAATTTATTCATTTATTTTTACTTTTTATTACTTAAAAATAATCACATTTGATGTTACTTCATGTAACTTTTGAATGTTTTTTTTTAAAACTTTTTTATTACTTAAAAAATAAATCACATTTGATGTTACTTCATGTAACTTTTTAATTATTTTTTTTTTTTACCTTTTTTATTACTTAGAAAATAAATCACATTTGATGTTACTTCATGTAACTTTTTAATTACATTTTTTTTAAACTTTTTTATTATTTAAAAAATAAATCACATTTGATGTTACTTCATGTAACTTTTTAATTACATTTTTTTTAAACTTTTTTATTATTTAAAAAATAAATCACATTTGATGTTACTTCATGTAACTTTTTAATTAATTTTTTTAAAACTTTTTTATTATTTAAAAAATAAATCAAATTTGATGTTACTTCATGTAACTTTGTAATTTATTCATTTATTTTTTTACTTTTTTATTATTTAAAAAATAATCGCATTTGATGTCACTTCATGTAACTTTTTAATTTATTCATTTATTTTTACTTTTTATTACTTAAAAAATAATCACATTTGATGTTACTTCATGTAACTTTTGAATATTTTTTTAAAAACTTTTTATTACTTAAAAAATAAATAACATTTGATGTTACTTCATGTAACTTTTTAAATATTTTTTTTTTTTTACATTTTGTATTACTTAAAAAATAATCACATTTGATGTTACTTCATGTAACTTTTTAATTACATTTTTTAAAACTTTTTTATTATTTAAAAAATAAATCACATTTGATGTTACTTCATGTAACTTTTTAATTATTTATTTTTTTACCTTTTTTATTACTTAGAAAATAAATCACATTTGATGTTACTTCATGTAACTTTTTAATTACATTTTTTTAAAACTTTTTTATTATTTAAAAAAGAAATCACATTTGATGTTACTTCATGTAACTTTTTAATTAAATTTTTTTTAAACTTTTTTATTATTTAAAAAATAAATCACATTTGATGTTACTTCATGTAACTTTTTAATTAATTTTTTTAAAACTTTTTTATTACTTAAAAAATAAATCACATTTGATGTTACTTATGTAACTTTGTAATTTATTCATTTATTTTTTTACTTTTTTATTATTTAAAAAATAATCGCATTTGATGTCACTTCATGTAACTTTTAAATTTATTCATTTATTTTTTACTTTTTATTACTTAAAAAATAAATCACATTTGATGTTACTTCATGTAACTTTTGATTGTTTTTTTTAAACTTTTTTATTACTTAAAAAATAAATCACATTTGATGTTACTTCATGTAACTTTTTAATTATTATTGTTTTTTTACATTTTGTATTACTTAGAAAATAAATCACATTTGATGTTACTTCATGTAACTTTTTAATTACATTTTTTTAAACTTTTTTATTATTTAAAAAATAAATCACATTTGATGTTACTTCATGTAACTTTTTAATTATTTTTTTTTTTACCTTTTTTATTACTTAGAAAATAAATCACATTTGATGTTACTTCATGTAACTTTTTAATTACATTTTTTAAAAACTTTTTTATTATTTAAAAAATAAATCACATTTGATGTTACTTCATGTAACTTTTTAATTACATTTTTTTTAAACTTTTTTTATTATTTAAAAAATAAATCACATTTGATGTTACTTCATGTAGCTTTTTAATTACATTTTTTTAAAACTTTTTTATTATTTAAAAAATAAATCACATTTGATGTTACTTCATGTAACTTTTTAATTATTTATTTATTTTTACCTTTTTTATTACTTAGAAAATAAATCACATTTGATGTTACTTCATGTAACTTTTTAATTTATTCATTTATTTTTTACTTTTTTATTACTTAAAAAATAAATCACATTTGATGTTACTTCATGTAACTTTTTAATTGTTTTTTTTCTAAACTTTTTTATTACTTAAAACATAAATCACATTTGATGTTACTTCATGTAACTTTTTAATTAAATTTTTTATTTTTAACTTTTTTATTACTTAAAAAATAAATCACATTTTATGTTACTTCATGTAACTTTTTAATTAATTTTTTAAAACTTTTTTATTACTTAAAAAATAAATCACATTTGATGTTACTTCATGTAACTTTTTAATTTATTCATTTATCTTTTTACTTTTTTATGACTTAAAAAATAATAACATTTGATGTTATTTCGTGTAACTTTTTAATTGTTTTTTTTTTTTACTTTTTTATTACTTAAAACATAAATCACATTTGATGTCTGCGATGAGGTGGCGACTTGTCCAGGGTGTACCCCGCCTTCCGCCCGATTGTAGCTGAGATAGGCTCCAGCACCCCCCGCGACCCCAAAGGGAATAAGCGGTAGAAAATGGATGGATGGATGGACATTTGATGTTACTTCATGTAACTTTTTAATTAAATTTTATATTTTTAACTTTTTTATTACTTAAAAAATAAATCACATTTGATGTTACTTCATGTAACTTTATTATTTATTTTTTTTACCTTTTTTATTACTTAGAAAATAAATTATATTTGATGTTACTTCATGCAACTTTTTAATTTATTCATTTATACTTTACTTTTTATTACTTAAAAAATAATCACATTTGATGTTACTTCATGTAACTTTTAAATTACATTTTTTTTAAACTTTTTTATTATTTAAAGAATCAATCACATTTGATGTTGCTTCATGTAACTTTTTAATTAAGTATTGTTTTAACTTTTTTATTATTTAAAAAATAAATCACATTTGATGTTACTTCATGTAACTTTTTAATTACATTTTTTTTAAACTTTTTTATTATTTAAAAAATAAATCACATTTGATGTTACTTCATGTAACTTTTTAATTAAGTATTTTCTGTAACTTTTTTATTATTTAAAAAATAAATCACATTTGATGTTACTTCATGTAACTTTTTAATTACATTTTTTAAAAACTTTTTTATTATTTAAAAAATAAATCACATCTGATGTTACTTCATGTAACTTTTTAATTACATTTTTTTTAAACTTTTTTATTATTTAAAAAATAAATCACATTTGATGTTACTTCATGTAACTTTTTAATTACATTTTTTAAAAACTTTTTTATTATTTAAAAAATAAATCACATTTGATGTTACTTCATGTAACTTTTTAATTACATTTTTTTAACTTTTTTATTATTTAAAAAATAAATCACATTTGATGTCACTTCATGTAACTTTTTAATAAAACATTTTTTTTTAACTTTTTTATTATTTAAAAAATAAATCACATTTGATTTTTCTTCATGTAACTTTTTAATTAATTTTTTTTTAAACTTTTTTATTACTTAAAAAATAAATCACATTTGATGTTACTTCATGTAAATTTTTAATTTATTCATTTATTTTTTTTAACTTTTTTATGACTTAAAAAATAATCACATTTGATGTTACTTCATGTAACTTTTTAATAGTTTTTTTTCTAAACTTTTTTATTACTTAAAACATAAATCACATTTGATGTTACTTCATGTAACTTTGTAATACATTTTTTTATTTGTAACTTTTTTATTACTTAAAAAATAAATCACATTTGATGTCACTTCATGTAAATTTTTAATTTATTCATTTATCTTTTTACTTTTTTATGACTTAAAAAAGAATAACATTTGATGTTATTTCGTGTAACTTTTTAATTGTTTTTTTTTTTACTTTTTTATTACTTAAAAAATAATCACAATTGATGTTACTTCATGTAACTTTTTAATTGTTTTTTTTTTAAACTTTTTTATTACTTAAAAAATAAATCAAATTTGATGTTACTTCATGTAACTTTTTAATTTATTCATTTATTTTTTACTTTTTTTTAACTTAAAAAATAAATCGCATTTGATGTCACTTCATGTAACTTTGTAATTTATTCATTTATTTTTTTACTTTTTTATTACTTAAAAAAATAATCGCATTTCATCTCACTTCATGTAACTTTTTAATTTATTCATTTATTTTTTACTTTTATATTACTTAAAAAATAATCGCATTTGATGTCACTTCATTTAACTTGTTCATCATGTCTGAAACAAATGAATCAGCATTTTTTTTTTTTTTTTATGATATATTTTTTTTAATTAATCAATTTATTATTATAACTCATGAAACAATCAACATTCACAGTTGGATGTAATCCACATTTTTTCTTCTATTTTTTTCTTTCCCCTGGCAGCGGACTATTACTTCCAGCTGGGAGCTATTTTGACGTCGCACCTGGTTCACCCAGACTTGACGTAGACCGAGGTAAACAATGGGGGGGGGGGGTGCTTTTCAAGACGTGCCGGGGTGGAAATAGGCGCCGTGGAGGGGGTCGGAGGTCGTGCTTGTGAGACGCTAGCTCATGATTTAGACGCACGTTGGCGAAGCGTGATGGGACGCGGCCCATAAAGGCCGGAAGGCAAACATCACGTCCAAGCTGCATCCTCAATGCTTACAGTCAACAATGCAACCAGGAAGTCAGAGGCCATCTTTGTTACCCCCCCTCCCTCCAATTATAGCTGACTTCTTCAAGTTTGTCAAAACAACCTCCCTAAGGATCATGGGAAGGTTCTGGAACGTGTCAAAGTGAAATCACAGCCTGACTTTGAGCGAGTAAATAAAGAACTTGCTTCCCATCAACACAGATATGTCAGCTCCCCCCCCCCCCGCTACCCGTCTAGCTGGCCGGGCGTAATGCGGGCTTGATGGAGTTAATGATTGATGGCAGGCCATTATCACCTTGGATGCATCTCGCCTCGCAAGTCTTTACCCTTCCAGTCCTCACTTGTCGCCGCGAAGGCAAATATCCCTCGGCATCGTCGCCGCGGAGCGTGTATCGCAGCAGCGGGATCGTCGTTTCGTTGACCTTTTCAGCGTGCGTGTTATCGTTTTTTCTCCAAACAAACCCTCCCGAGTCAACTTTGTTTATTTTCAACATCATTAAAGGGCTGCTTGTATCGCGCATGATGTCACACGCAAGTAAACACGCCGCAGGGCGGCTTATATCGCACATGATATCACGCAGAAGTAAACACGCCGCAGGACTGCTTATATCGCACATGATATCACGCGCAAGTAAACACGCTGCATGACGGCTTATATCGCACATGATATCACGCACAAGCGAACACGCCGCAGGACTGCTTGCATCGCACATGTCACACCCAAGTAAACAAAGTGGTAGAGATACTACCTGCCATCTTTTCTTGGATGCTAGTTCATTAATGTCGGGGCTCAGGCTTTGAGCTGAGGCAACCTTCATTATCCAACGAAGGTGTTCATCAGTCATTATATCTCGTAGTCCACCCGGACCATCGTCTTTGCATTTAACGTCCTCTACGAGCTGTCGTCACGTCCGCTTTTCATCCATTCTAACAACGTGCCGGCCCAGTGACAAGATATGTGCGGCTCCTTCACCTACAAAACGCATACTTGATCAACAGCCATACAGGTTACACTGAGAGTGCCCGTACAAACAACTTTAACTCTGCTAGAAATACACGCCACACAGTGAACCCACACCAAACAAGAATGACAAACACATGTCGGGAGAACACCCGCACCGTAACACAACATAAACACAACAGAACAAATACCCAGAATCCTTTGCAGCACTAACTCTTCCGCATACTTGCCAACCCTCCCGGATTTTCCGGGAGACTCCCGAAATTCAGCGCCTCTACCGAAAACCTCCCGGGACAAATTTTCTCCTGAAAATCTCCCGAAATTCAGGCGGACTTTCCCACAAAATAAACAGCGTACCTGCCCAATCACGTCATAACTGTAGAATGATCGAGGGCAAGTTCTTGGTTTCTTATGTGGGTTTATTGTTAGGCAGTTTCATTAACGTCCTCCCAGACCCGGCGCGGCAACAACACACAACAACAGCAGTCACGTCTACCGTAAAGCAGTTTGTCTGCCGTAAACAGCAATGTTGTGACACTCTTAAACAGGACAATACTGCCATCTAGTGCATTTGATGAGAGCACTTTTGTGCGTTACCACACAGCAATGCATCATCAGCATGGTTAGAAAAATAGCGACAGAGAATAGAACAAGGATGGACAATTCAACCCTTAACTCAACAATGAGTAGATGAGTGTTATCTGTGTGTATATGTGTAAATAAATGAACACTGAAATTTAAGTATTTATTATATATATATATATATATATATGTATATATATATATATATATATATATATATATATATATATATATATATATATATATATATAATAAAATAAATATATATTTATTGTTAGAATTCACTGAAAGTCAAGTATTTCTTGTATATGTATATATATATGTATGTGTATATATATATATATATATATATATATATATATATATATATATATATATATATATATATATATATATATATATATATATATATATATATATATGTCTTAATAAGGTTATCCAAAAAAATAGTGCTCGATACCGTAGTAGAGCGCAATATATGTATGTGTGGGGGGAAAAAAAAAAACAAAAAAAAAAACACAAGACTACTTCATCTCTACAGGCCTGTTTCATGAGGGGTTCCCTCAATCATCAGGAGATTTAAATTTAAATTTTAAATTTTAAATCTCCTGATGATTGAGGGAACCCCTCATGAAACAGGCCTGTAGAGATGAAGTAGTCTTGTGATTTTTTCTTCTTCTTTTTTTATATATATATATATATATATATATATATATATATATATATATATATATATATATATATATATATATATAATATGAAATACTTGACTTAGTGAATTCTAGCTGTAAATATACTCCTCCCCTCTTAACCACGCCCCCAACAACGCTCCACCCCCAACCACACTCCCCCCCCCCCCCCCCCCACCACCACCTCCCGAAATCGGAGGTCTCAAGGTTGGCAAGTATGCTCTTCCGGGACGCTACAAAATATTTTTTTTTGTTGTGTTTATGTTGTGTTACTGTGCGGATGTTCTCCCAAAATGTGTTTGTCATTCTTGTTTGGTGTGGATTCACAGTGTGGCGTATATTTCTAACAGTGTTAAAGTTGTTTATACGGCCACCCTCAGTGTAACCTGTATGGCTGTGGGTCAAGTATGCGTTGCATTCACTCGTGTGTGCGTGCAGAAACCGCACATATTATGTGACTGGGCCAGCACTCGGATGAAAAAAGCGGACGTGACGATTTTCGGGAGGGGCACTGAAATTTGGGAGGTTTGGCAAGTATGAGAATTAGCGGTGTAACCGCGGCACTGCCACTGAATATAATCGGTGGGCCAGCTCTAGTGTTAATTTGATATCGCCTCAAGGGCCAAGTGAAATTACACGTCAGAAAAAATTTGAGAGTTTGACACCCATGATTTAGACGCTGGTTATTGTCATTGCACAAGCATAACAATGTAAAAGGTTGACGCTGCAGGAGGATGAGTCAAAAAAAGTCCATCTCAGACTACTATTATGTTGGTATCAGTCCTTTTTCTGTCGGTTTCAGTGTTTTTTTTCCCCCGTTTTTTTTTAACCACAAACAGAACTACCGATACAATTGATGCACGCATGATACCAGTATTTAGTAAGGGGGGGTAAAAAAAAATCGACTTTTAAATGATTTGTGAGTCTTATCTGTCCATCCATCCATCCATCCATCTTCTTCCGCTTATCCGAGGTCGGGTCGCGGGGGCAGCAGCCTAAGCAGGGAAGCCCAGACTTCCCTCTCCCCAGCCACTTCGTCCAGCTCCTCCCGGGGGATCCCGAGGCGTTCCCAGGCCAGCCGGGAGAGATAGTCTTCCCAGCGTGTCCTGGGTCTTCCCCGTGGCCTCCTACCGGTCGGACGTGCTTGAAACACCTTCCTAGGGAGGCGTTCGGGTGGCATCCTGACCAGATGCCCGAACTACCTCATCTGGCTCCTTTCGATGTGGAGGAGCAGCGGCTTTACTTTGAGCTCCCCCCGGATGGCAGAGCTTCTCACCCTATCTCTAAGGGAGAGCCCCGCCACCCGGCGGAGGAAACTCATTTGGGCCGCTTGTACCCGTGATCTTGTCCTTTCGGTCATAACCCAAAGCTCATGACCATAGGTGAGGATGGGAACGTAGATCGACCGGTAAATCGAGAGCTTTGCCTTCCGGCTCAGCTCCTTCTTCACCACAACGGATCGATACAGCGTCCGCATTACTGAAGACGCCGCACCGATCCGCCTGTCGATCTTACGATCCACTCTTCCCTCACTCGTGAACAAGACTCCGAGGTACTTAAACTCCTCCACTTGGGGCAAGATCTCCTCCCCAACCCGGAGATGGCACTCCACCCTTTTCCGGGCGAGAACCATGGACTCGGACTTGGAGGTGCTGATTCCCATCCCAGTCGCTTCACACTCGGCTGCGAACCGATCCAGCGAGAGCTGAGGATCTTGGCCAGAGGAAGCCATCAGGACCACATCATCTGCAAATAGCAGAGACCTAATCCTGCAGCCACCAAACCAGATCCCCTCAACGCCTTGACTGCGCCTAGAAATTCTGTCCATAAAAGTTATGAACAGAATCGGTGACAAAGGGCAGCCTTGGCGGAGTCCAACCCTCACTGGAAACGTGTCCGACTTACTGCCGGCAATGCGGACCAAGCTCTGACACTGATCATACAGGGAGCGGACCGCCACAATAAGACAGTCCGTTACCCCGTACTCTCTGAGCACTCCCCACAGGACTTCCCGAGGGACACGGTCGAATGCCTTCTCCAAGTCCACAAAACACATGTAGACTGGTTGGGCAAACTCCCATGCACCCTCAAGGACCCTGCCGAGAGTATAGAGCTGGTCCACAGTTCCACGACCAGGACGAAAACCACACTGTTCCTCCTGAATCCGAGGTTCGACTATCCGGCGTAGCCTCCTCTCCAGTACACCTGAATAGACCTTACCGGGAAGGCTGAGGAGTGTGATCCCACGATAGTTGGAACACACCCTCCGGTTCCCCTTCTTAAAGAGAGGAACCACCACCCCGGTCTGCCAATCCAGAGGTACCGCCCCCGATGTCCACGCGATGCTGCAGAGTCTTGTCAACCAAGACAGCCCCACAACATCCAGAGCCTTAAGGAACTCCGGGCGGATCTCATCCACCCCCGGGGCCTTGCCACCGAGGAGCTTTTTAACTACCTCGGCAACCTCAGCCCCAGAAATAGGAGAGTCTTATCTGTAACGATTCTTAATCAATTAAATAATATATATATTGTTTCTTGTTATTTGTATCACACACAACTAAACACGTTCTAGGACTGCTTGTATCGCACACAATATCACACACAAGTAAACACACTCTAGGACTGCTTGCATCGCACATGATATCACACACACAAGTAAACACGCTCTAGGACTGCTTGTATCGCATGCTACTAAACAAGCCGCAGGAGTGTTTGTATCGCGCATGATATCACACAAAAGTAAACAAGCTGCAGGACTGCTTGTATCGCACATAATATCACACGCAAGTAAACAAGCCACAGAAGTGTTTGTATCGCGCGTGATATCACACAAAAGTAAACACGCTGTAGGACTGTCTGTATCACACATGATGTCACACACAAGTAAACATGCTAAAGGACTGGTTATATTGCACGTGATATCACACACAAGTAAACACGCCGCAGGACTGCTTGTATCGCACATGACATCACACGCAAGTAAACAAGCCGCACGATTGTTTGTATCACACATAATATCACAGGCAAGTAAACAAGCCACAGAAGTGTTTGTATCGCGCATGATATCACACAAAAGTAAACACGCTGTAGGACTGTCTGTATCACACATGATGTCACACACAAGTAAACACGCTAAAGGACTGATTATATTGCACATGATATCACACACAAGTAAACACGCCCCAGGACTGCTTGTATCGCACATGACATCACACGCAAGTAAACAAGCCGCACGATTGTTTGTATCACACATAATATCACACGCAAGTAAACAAGCCACAGAAGTGTTTGTATCGCGCATGATATCACACAAAAGTAAACACGCTGTAGGACTGTCTGTATCACACATGATGTCACACACAAGTAAACACGCTAAAGGACTGGTTATATTGCACATGATATCACACACAAGTAAACACGCTGCAGGACTGCTTGTATCGCACATGACATCACACGCAAGTAAACAAGCCGCACGATTGTTTGTATCACACATAATATCACACGCAAGTAAACAAGCCACAGAAGTGTTTGTATCGCGCATGATATCACACAAAAGTAAACACGCTGTAGGACTGTCTGTATCACACATGATGTCACACACAAGTAAACACGCTAAAGGACTGGTTATATTGCACATGATATCACACACAAGTAAACACGCTGCAGGACTGCTTGTATCGCACATGACATCACACGCAAGTAAACAAGCCGCACGATTGTTTGTATCACACATAATATCACACGCAAGTAAACAAGCCACAGAAGTGTTTGTATCGCGCATGATATCACACAAAAGCAAACACGCTGTAGGACTGTCTGTATCACACATGATGTCACACACAAGTAAACACGCTAAAGGACTGATTATATTGCACATGATATCACACACAAGTAAACACGCTGCAGGACTGCTTGTATCGCACATGACATCACACGCAAGTAAACAAGCCGCACGATTGTTTGTATCACACATAATATCACACGCAAGTAAACGAGCCACCGAAGTGTTTGTATCGCGCGTGATATCACACAAAAGTAAACACGCTGTAGGACTGTCTGTATCACACATGATGTCACACACAAGTAAACACGCTAAAGGACTGATTATATTGCACATGATATCACACACAAGTAAACACGCTGCAGGACTGCTTGTATCGCACATGACATCACACGCAAGTAAACAAGCCGCACGATTGTTTGTATCACGCATGATATCACACACAAGTAAACATGCTTTAGGACTGCTTGTATCGCACATGCTATCGCACAAAAGTAAACACGCTGCAAGACTGCCTGTATTGCACATGATGTCGCACGCAAGCAAACACGCTGCATGACTTTTTGTATCGCACACGATATCAAACACAAGTAAAGACACTCTAGGACAGCTAGTATTGCACATGATATCACACACAACTAAACACGTTCTAGGACTGCTTGAATCGCACACAATATCACACACAGGTAAACACACTCTAGGACTGCTTGTATCGCACATGATATCACACGCAAGCAAACACGCTCTAGGACTGCTTGTATCGCATGCAACTAAACAAGCCGCAGGAGTGTTTGTATCGCGCATGATATCACACAAAAGTAAACAAGCTGCAGGACTGCTTGTATCGCACATAATATCACCCGCAAGTAAACAAGCCACCGAAGTGTTTGTATCGCGCATGATATCACACAAAAGTAAACACGCTGTAGGACTGTCTGTATCACACATGATGTCACACACAAGTAAACACGCTAAAGGACTGATTATATTGCACATGATATCACACACAAGTAAAAACGCTGCAGGACTGCTTGTATCGCACATGACATCACACGCAAGTAAACAAGCCGCACGATTGTTTGTATCACGCATGATATCACACGCAAGTAAACAAGCCACAGAAGTGTTTGTATCGCGCATGATATCACACAAAAGTAAACACGCTGTAGGACTGTCTGTATCACACATGATGTCACACACAAGTAAACACGCTAAAGGACTGATTATATTGCACATGATATCACACACAAGTAAACACGCTGCAGGACTGCTTGTATCGCACATGACATCACACGCAAGTAAACAAGCCGCACGATTGTTTGCATCACGCATGATATCACACACGAGTAAACATGCTTTAGGACTGCTTGTATTGCACATGCTATCACACAAAAGTAAACACGCTGCAGGACTGCCTGTATTGCACATGATGTTGCACGCAAGCAAACACGCTGCAGGACTTTTTGTATCGCACATGATATCAAACACAAGTAAACACACTCTAGGACAGCTAGTATTGCACATGATATCACACACAAGTAAACACGCCGCAGGACTGCTTGTATCGCACATGTTTTCACACGCAAGCAAACACGTTGTAGGACTGCTTGTATCGCACGTTATATCACATCCTTTTTTCTTTTTTTTTTTTTTTTGACGATATCAGACCGATATCCGATGTCGATATACTGATACTTATTGGTCCGTTAGATAAGACATGAATATCTTTTTCTTGAAATCAAATTATGCTGACAAATTCATTGGATAAAAATGTGTCTGTTTAAAATGTCACTTTGTTATAATTCAGTGTAAAAAAAAATAATTGTACACAATTTTAGTGTAGAAAAATGTAATTACTTAATTAACTTAATTTACCAGAATTGGGTCTTAAGTTTTGAAGCAACAAATATTTCCACACTAAATTTTTGATATACAGCATTTTTATACACTGTATTTTTTTACACAGTATTTTTATACACTGTATTTTTTTACACTGTATTTTTATACACTGTATTTTTTTTACAGAGCATTTTTATACACTGTATTTTTATTACACAGTATTGTTGTACACTGTAATTTTTTTTACACAATATTTTTATACACTATTTTTTTACAGATTATTTTTATACACTGCATTTTTTTACACAGTATTTTTATACACTGTATTTTTTTACACAGTATTTTTATACACTGTATTTTTTTACAGATTATTTTTATACACTGCATTTTTTTACACAGTATTGTTATACACTGTATTTTTTACACAGTATTTTTATACACTGTATTTTTTACACAGTATTTTTATACACTGTAATTTTTCACACAGTAATTTTGTACACTGTCATTTTATTTACACAGTATTTTTATACACTGTATTTTTTTTACAGATTATTTTTATACACTGTAATTTTTTTACACAGTATTTTTATATACTGTATTTTTTTAAGTCTGCTTGAAGAATAAACATGTAATGATGACGTAAGACGACACGCCTGGTGTTGATTCTAACAACACTCAGCTTCTTACACTCCAAACACACTAACTACAAGCAAGTAAACGTCACTAAGTAAAAGTAACAGATTAAACGTAAGTAAAGATAGCTAAGTCAAACAAAGAAATTCAAAGTAAGTTAAAAACAACAACAATGTAACTAATGAAATTAAAACATACAAAATACGTAAAAGTAACTGAGTAAAAGTAACGGATTAAAGATTGTTAAAAGTAACTAAGTAAAAGTAACTAAGTAAAACTAGCGTGTTCAAAGTAACAACGTACAATTAACACATTAAAAGTAACTAAGTAAAACTAACAGATTTAAAGTAAGTAAAGGTAATTCAGTCAAACAAATAAATTAAATATAAGTTTTTACAAAACTAAGTAAAACTAACACATTAAAAGTAAGTAAAAGTAACTAATTAAACTAACACATACAAAATGAATCAAAGTAACTAAGTTCAACAAACACGTTAAAAGTAAGTAAAAGTAACTGAGTAAAACTAACACGTTAAAAGTAAGTAAAAGTAACTAATTAAACTAACACATTAAAAAAAAGTAGACGTAACTGAGTAAAAATATCAGATTAAAAGTAAGTAGAAGTAACTAATTAAACTAACACATTAAAATAAGTCAAAATAACTCAGTAAGACAAACATGTTCAAGGTAACTAAGTAAAACTAACATATTAAAAGTAAGTAAAGGTAACAAAGTCAAACAAAGAAATTAAAAGTAAGTTAGAAAAAACTAAGTGTAACTAATGAAATCAAAACATAAAAAAATAGTAAAAATAAGTAAGAAAATAAGTAAAACAAACGGATTAAAGATAAGTAAAAGTAACTAAGTAAAAGTAACGCGTTCAGAGCAACTAAGTAAAACTAACACGTTCAAAGTAACTAAGTAAAACTAACAGATTAAAAGTAAGTAAAGGTAACAAAGTCAAACAAAGAAATTAAAAGTAAGTTAAAAAAAACTAAGTGAAACTAATGAAATTAAAACATGAAATAAATAGTAAAAATAAGTAAAACTAACGAATTAAAGATAAGTAAAAATAACTAAGTAAAAGTAACTAAGTAAAAGTAACTATGTAAAAGTAACTAAGTAAATGTAATACGCTCAAAGTAACTAAGTAAAACTAACACATTAAGTAAGTAAAGGTATCTTAGTCAAACAAAAAGAAATTAAATATAAGTAAAAAAAAAACTAAGTAAAACTAACACGTTAAAAGTAATGTAAAAGTAACTAATTAAACTAACACATTAAAAATAAGTCAAAGTAACTAAGTACAACTAACACGTTAAAAGTAAGTCAAAGTAACTGAATAAAACTAACACGTTAAAAGTGACTAAGTAAAACTAACATGTTAAAAGTAAGTAAAAGTAACTAATTAAATTAACACATTGAAAAATAAGTAGAAGTAACTGAGTAAAAGTAGCAGATAAAAAGTAAGTAGAAGTAAATAATTAAACTAACACATTAAAATAAGTCACAATAACTCAGTAAGACAAACATGTTCAAGGTAACTAAGTAAAACTAACAGATTAAAAGTAAGTAAAGTTAACAAAGTCAAACAAAGAAATTAAAAGTAAGTTAAAAAAAACTAAGTGTAACTAATGAAATCAAAACATAAAAAAAAAAATAAAAATAAGTAAGAAAATAAGTAAGAAAATAAGTAAAACTAACGGATTAAAGATAAGTAAAAGTAACTAAGTACAAGTAACTAAGTAAAAGTAACGGGTTCAGAGCAACTAATTAAAACTAGCACGTTCAAAGTAGCTAAGTAAAACTAACAGATTAAAAGTAAGTAGAGGTAACGAAGTCAAACAAAGAAATTAAAAGTAAGTTAAAAAAAGTAAGTGAAACTAATTAAATTAAAACATGAAATATATAGTAAAAATAACTAAGTAAAAGTAACTAAGTAAAAGTAATACGTTCAAAGTAACTAAGTAAAACTAACACATTAAAAGTAACTAAGTAAAACTAACACATTAAGTAAGTAAATGTATCTTAGTCAAACAAAAATAAATTAAATATAAGTAAAAAAAACCTAAGTAAAACTAACACGTTAAAAGTAATGTAAAAGTAACTAATTAAACTAACACATTAAAAATAAGTCAAAGTAACTAAGTACAACTAACACGTTAAAAGTAAGTAAAAGTAACTGAGTAAAACTAACACGTTAAAAGTGACTAAGTAAACACAACATGTTAAAAGTAAGTAAAAGTAAATAATTAAACTAACACATTAAAAATAAGTAGACGTAACTGAGTAAAAATATCAGATTAAAAGTAAGTAGAAGTAACTAATTAAACTAACACATTAAAACAAGTCAAAATAACTCAGTAAGACTAACACGTTCAAAGTAACTGAGTAAAACTAACAGATTAAAAGTAGGTAAAGTTAACAAAGTCAAACAAAGAAATTAAAAGTAAGTTAAAAAAAACTAAGTGTAACTAATGAAATCAAAACATTAAAAAAATAGTAAAAATAAGTAAGAAAATAAGTAAAACTAACGGATTAAAGATAAGTAAAAGTAACTAAGTAAAAGTAACGCGTTCAGAGCAACTAAGTAAAACTAACACGTTCAAAGTAACTAAGTAAAACTAACAGATTAAAAGTAAGTAAAGGTAACAAAGTCAAACAAAGAAATTAAAAGTAAGTTAAAAAAACTAAGTGAAACTAATGAAATTAAAACATGAAATAAATAGTAAAAATAAGTAAAACTAACAAATTAAAGATAAGTAAAAATAACTAAGTAAAAGTAACTAAGTAAAAGTAACTATGTAAAAGTAACTAAGTAAATGTAATACGCTCAAAGTAACTAAGTAAAACTAACACATTAAGTAAGTAAAGGTATCTTAGTCAAACAAAAAGAAATTAAATATAAGTTAAAAAAAACTAAGTAAAACTAACACGTTAAAAGTAATGTAAAAGTAACTAATTAAACTAACACATTAAAAATAAGTCAAAGTAACTAAGTACAACTAACACGTTAAAAGTAAGTAAAAGTAACTGAATAAAACTAACATGTTAAAAGTGACTAAGTAAAACTAACATGTTAAAAGTAAGTAAAAGTAACTAATTAAACTAACACATTGAAAAATAAGTAGAAGTAGCTGAGTAAAAGTATCAGATTAAAAGTAAGTAAAAGTAACTAATTAAACTAACACATTCAAATAAGTCAAAATAACTGAGTAAAAGTAGCACGTTCAAAGTAAGTATGGGTAACTAAGTCAAACAAAGAAATTAAAAATAAGTAAAAAAAAAACCTAAGTAAAACTAACACGTTAAAAGTAAGTAAAAGTAACTAATTAAACTAACACATTAAAAATAAGTCAAAGTATCTAAGTACAACTAACACGTTAAAAGTAAGTAAAAGTAACTGAGTAAAAATAACACGTTAAAAGTGACTAAGTAAAACTAACATGTTAAAAGTAAGTAGAAGTAACTAATTAAACTAACTCATTAAAATGAGTCAAAATAACTGAGTAAAACTAACACGTTCAAAGTAAGTAAAGGTAACTGAGTTAAACAAAGAAATTAAAAATAAGTTTAAAAAAAAAAAGTAAAACTCACACTAAGTAGAAGTAACTAATTCAACTAACACATTACAAATAAGTAAAAGTAACTGAGTAAAAGTAACAGATTAAAAGTAAGTAAAAGTAACTGAGTAAAGGTAATATTAAAAGTAAGTAGAACTAACTAAACTAACACATTAAAAATAAGTAAAAGTAACTGAGTAAAAGTAAGTAAAAGTAACTGAGTAAAAGTAACATTAAAAGTAAATAGAAGTAACTTATTAAACTAACACATTACAAATAAGTAAAAGTAACTGAGTAAAAGTAGCAGATTAAGTAAGTAGAAGTAACTAAATGAACTGACACATTAACAATAAGTAAAAGTAACTGAGTAAAAGTAATTAGAAGTAAGTAATTAAACTAACATTAAAAATAAATAAAAGTAACTGAGTAAACCCAACACATTAAAAGTAAGTTAAAGTAACTAATTAAACTAACCGATTAAAGTACAAGTAACTGAGACGTTAAAAGTAAGTACAAGTAACTAATTAAACTAACATAT
>NC_084554.2:51302500-51380000 GCF_033978685.3 Nerophis lumbriciformis
ATATATATGTATGTATATGTGTATATATGTATGTATTAGAGATGCGCGGATAGGCAATTATTTCATCCGCAACCGCATCAGAAAGTCGTCAACCATCCGCAATCCACCCGATCTAACATTTGATCAGAACCGCATCCGCCCGCACCCGCCCGTTGTTATATATCTAATATAGACGATGCAAGGCATTAGTGAGGTTATAAAGCTTTTGCCTGTTAAAGAAAGGAGACTGATCCAATGCAGTACAGACATTCGCGTGCCACGCTGTCACGACCCAGACGCACACCAGTGCGCAATCATATGGGAGCCGCGCTGAGCGCACCTCCAAGCGCGTCTCGCTGCCGGCGACGGCCGGGTATATGGGCCCGACGCTCCAGCGCCATCCATTTTCAGGGCTAGTTGATTCGGCAGGTGGGTTGTTACACACTCCTTAGCGGGTTCCAACTTCCATGGCCACCGTCCTAGCTGCTGTCTATATCAACCAGGGTGAGCCCCACCCCTTTCGTGAGCGCACTGCGCGCGGAGTGACCCCTGTTACGCGCCCCCGGCAACAGGGGTGGCGGGCAGGTAAGCTGCGCGGGCGGAGCGCGCGGAGTGACCCCTGTTACGAGCCCCCGGCCACGGAGGTGGTGGGCAGGTAAGCTGCTTACCTGCTGCGCGTGACGCCGGCCGCGGCGAAGGCGGACGAGGCGGGGTGTCGGTGCGGTGGGCGCGGTGGTGACCCTGGACGTGCGTCGGGCCCTTCTCGCGGATCGCCTCAGCTACGGCTCCCGGTGGGGCCCTCTCGGGGGAAGGGGCCTCGGTCCCGGACCCCGGCGAGGCGTCCCTTCTCCGCTCCGTAAAAGTGTCCATCTCTTTTTTTTTTCTTCTTCTGTTGTGGCATATGCTGCAGGTGCCTGCTCGTTTTTCGTATGTGGGTAACAACATTTAACTATGTATATATATTTCCGAATTGGTTTGACTGCCACCCGCCTGAATCTATTTAAAATCTAATTTTTTTTTATTTCAACCGCCCGACCCGACCCGCGGATAAAATCTAATTTTTTTTAATTTCAGCCGCCTGATCCGCGGATAATCCGCGGACTCCGCGGTTGTGCCTGCAAACCGCGCATCTCTAGTATGTATATATGTATGCATATGTGCATATATGTATGTATATGTGTATATATGTACGTATATATGTATATGTATATATATGTATGTATATGTGTATATATGTATGTATATGTGTATATATGTATGTATATATGTATGGAAATTTGTATGTATATGTGTATTTATGTGTGTATATGTGTATGTATGTCTGTATATGTATATATATGTGTGTATATATGTATGTATACGTGTATATATGTATGTATATGTGTATATATATGTGTTTTTATGTGTATATATGTGTGTATATATGTATGTATATGTGTATATATGTATGTATATGTGCATATATGTATGTATATGTGCATATATGTATGTATATGTGTATATATGTATGTATAAATGTATGTATGTATGATGTATGTGTATGTATATGTGTATATATGTATGTATATGTGTATGTATGTGTGTATATGTGTATATACGTGTGTATATATGTATGTATATGTGTATATATGTATGTATATGTGCATATATGTGTGTATATGTGTATATATGTGTGTATATATGTATGTATATGTGTATATATGTATGTATATGTGTATACATGTATGTATATGTGCATATATGTGTGTATATGTGTATATATGTGTGTATATATGTATGTATATGTGTATATATGTATGTATATGTGTATACATGTATGTATATGTGCATATATGTGTGTATATGTGTATACATGTGTGTATATATGTATGTATATGTGTATATATGTATGTATATGTGTATATATGTCTATGTATGTGTGTATATGTGTATATATTTGTGTATATATGTATGTATATGTGTATATATGTATGTATATGTGCATATATGTGTGTATATGTGTATATATGTGTGTATATATGTATGTATATACACATATATGTATGTGTGCATATATATGTGTTTACGTGTATATATGTGTGTATATATGTATGTATATGTGTATATATATATGTATGTATATGTGCATATATGTATGTATAAGTGCATATATGTATGTATATGTGTTATTATGTATGTATAAATGTATTTATGTATGTATATGTGTATGTATATGTGTATGTATATGTGTATATATGTATGTATATGTGTATGTATGTGTGTACATGTGTATATATGTATGTATATGTGTATGTATATGTGTAACGTGTATATATGTGTGTATATATGTATGTATATGTGTATACATGTATGTATATGTGCATATATGTGTGTATATGTGTATATATGTGTGTATATGTCAAGACTTGATCTTGGATGTGTGCTTTTCCGGGATGCAACGGAAAGTTGGCTCGGGCGAGACGGGAATGAAGGTACATGATTTATTTATATTTATCAAAAAAAAGGAATAAACGAAAAGCGCGCTCAGTGGCGGAGAATAAACTATGAAACCAAAAGACTATAGCAAAAAAGTACAAACGAAAAAACACGCACAATGGCGGAGAACAAACTATGAAACCAAAAAGACTATAAACATGGAACAAAAACTTACTTGGCTTGGACAAAAATAGTTGCTTGAGAAATGGACATGGAAAGAATGGACAGAGCATAAATGTGGTGAGGTCGTCAGAAAGACAAACTGAAAAACACTGAACTTAAATACTACAGACATGATTAACGAAAACAGGTGCGTGACTCAAGACGTGAAACAGATGCGTGACGTGACAGGTGAAAACTAATGGGTTGCTATGGTGACAATCAAGAGTGCACAATGAGTCCAAACGTGGAACAGGTGAAACTAATGGGGTAATCATGGAAACAAGACAAGGGAGTGAAAAGACAGAAACTAAAGAGTCCTATAACTAAACAAAACATGATTACACAGACATGACAGTATATATGTATGTATATGTGTATATATGAATGTATATGTGTATATATGTATGTATATGTGCATATGTGTATGTATATGTGTATATATGTATGTATATAGGGCGGCATGGCGTAGTGGGTAGAGCAACTGTGCCAGAAACCTGAGGGTTGCAGGTTCGCTCCCCGCCTCTTACCATCCAAAATCGCTGCCGTTGTGTCCTTGGGCGGGACACTTTACCCTTTGCCCCCGGTGCCACTCACACCGGTGAATTGAATGATCAATGATAGGTGGTGGTCGGAGGGGCCGTTGGCGCAAATTGCAGCCACGCTTCCGTCAGTCTACCCCAGGGCAGCTGTGGCTATGAAAGTAGCTTACCACCACCAGTGTGAATGATTGATGGGTTCTACATGTAAAGCGACTTTGGGTACTTAGAAAAGCGCTATATAAATCCCAGTTATTTTTTTTATTTTATTTTTTATATGTATTTATGTATGTATATGTGTATTTATATGTGTATATATGTGTGTATATGTGTATACATGTGTGTATATATGTATGTATATGTGCATATATGTATGTATATGTGCATATATGTATGTATATGTGTATATATATATGTATATATGTATTTGTGTATGTATATGTGTATATATGTATGTATATGTGTATGTATGTGTGTATACGTGTATATATGTGTGTATATATGTGTGTGTATATGTGTATATATGCATATATGTGTGTATATGTGTATATATGTGTGTATATATGTATGTATATGTGTATATATACATGTATGTATATATGTGTATATATTATGTATATATGTTTATGTATATCTATCTGTGTATATATACATATATATTATAGTGTCTTCAAATTCTGCAGTTTTTTTTTTTACTGAAATATGGACTTTTGTCGAGGCGAGAACAAATGATGAATTCTTTCATTGATTCACCATACCAACGTTTCGGTTGGCGAACCACATTGAAGAACCAATTAAGTTTGTGGATGGAGGTTCCGCCGTCTATAATAAATTGAAATTTAATTTAAGTTGTCCGACTATTATTTGTCATCTTTCAGTATTTCCTATAGGCTCTCCACAACTGCTGAGAGGCGGAGTCTCATGCTTTCCCCCCGCCCCCCTCCCCCCCGTGATGGATCCTGATGGATGCGACTGTCATCTGGGTCACCTGAAGCGGCGTGCCCACAGAAAGCCGGTCGCTCCAGTTGAAGACAAAGGTGGAAGAGAAAGGAAAAACAAACATGGGGGTGGGGGGGGGTGATCCTGCTGGGTGACTTTGGGGCGCTCAGGCGTGACCGAGTCATTAGAGAACGCCGTCCTGGACAAAGCCAAGCAAGCGAGAGGGAGGGCGACGTAGCCAAGACGTGACCACCGTGATGTCATCGGTGAGACGCACGCTCGCCACAATGTGCACGTGACCCTTGAGAGAAGTCAGGGAGCAACACACTAAACACACACACAGGATGTTGTTGCACACACACACACAGGATGTTGTTGCACAAGAACACAACTCTGATTTATTTACACCCTCGCCAAGAACTAATCTCACGCTGAGGATTGTGGGAAGTCCTTCTTTTGCTCCCCTTGGGGGGATTTTAAGAGACGGATGTGTGGTGTTTACTTCCATCCATCCATTTTCTACTGCTTGTCCCTTTTTTTGGGGGTGGCGGGGGGGTGCTGGAGCCTATCTCAGCTGCATTCCGGCGGAAGGCGGGGTACACCCTGGACAAGTTGCCACCTCATCGTTTACTTCCATCCATCCATTTTCTACTGCTTGTCCCTTTTGGGGTGGCAGGGGGGTGCTGGAGCCTATCTCAGCTGCATTCGGGCGGAAGACGGGGTACACCCTGGACAAGTCGCCACCTCATCGTTTACGTCCATCCATCCATTTTCTACCGCTTGTCCCTTTTTTTGGTGTGGCCAGGGGGTGCTGGAGCCTATCTCAGCTGCATTCAGGCGGAAGGCGGTGTACACCCTGGACAAGTCGCTACCTCATCGTATCCTTCCATCCATCCATTTTCTACCGCTTGTCCCTTTAGGGGTCACGGGGGGTGCTGGAGCCTATCTCAGCTGCATTCGGGCGGAAGGCGGGGTACACCCTGGACAAGTCGCCACCTCAACGTTGGCAAACGGACGTTCATAAAGCCTAAAGGAGGCCTGGCTTGTAATTCTCTGATGAAACACCGGGGGCAGTGTTTGATCACTATTACAACGTGTAATTCTCTGATCAAACACCGGGGGCAGTGTTTGATCACTAGTACAACTCTTGTTGACCATTCTGCTTCCTGTGCGGCAAAGGTGACATCGCAGGAGTGCCGGGGGGAAATCCACTTGTGTCTGAAATGCGATTATTTTTTTTATTACGATTTCAAAACTGACACAACATTTTCGGGAATCGATTTTTTTTAAACATGATTAATCCAAATTCAAAGTCGTGATAAATTGAGATTATTCCAAATTTCAAAGTTATGATTAATCATGAGTATTCAAATTTTTTTTTAATTCTGATTAATCCGAATTCAAAATTGTGATTAATTGTGATTAATCCAAAATCTAAGTTGTTTAATATTCATGATTATTCTGAATTCAAAATCATAATTATTTATGATTATCCCAAATTCTAAATTGTGATAAATCATGATTAATTCAAAGTTGTGATGAATCATGATTAATCCAAATTATATTTCGAGAGTAATTACAGCCATTCCGAATTCAAAATGGTGCTTCATCATGATTAATCCAAATTCAAAGTTGAGATGAATCATGATTGAAAATCATGATTAATTATGCTTATTCCAAACATTTAAATTGTGATTAATCCAAAATCATGATTGATTATAATTAATTCAAAATTGTGATTATTATTATTATTTGTCTTCTTCTTCTTCGTCTTCTTCATTTTTGTTTTCTTCTTTTTTGTCTTCCTCTTCTTCAACTTTGTCTCCTACATCTTCTTCTCCTTCATCTTCTGCGTCTTCTTCTTTTTTGTCTTCTTCTTCTTTGTTATCTTCTTCGACTTTGTCTTCGTCTTCTTTGTCTCCTTCTTCCTCTTCTTCTTTGTCTTCTTCCTGTTCTTCGTCTTTCTCTTCTTCTTCTTCTTCTTCTTCTTCTTCTACTTCTTCTTCTTCTTCTTCTTCTTCTTCTTCTTCTCCTTCTTCTTCTTTGTCGTCTTCTTCTTCTTCTTCTTCATCTTCTTCTTCCTCTTCTTTTTCTTTGTCTTCTTCTTTTCTGTCTTCTTCTTCTGTTTTTTCTTCTTCTTCTTCTTCTTCTTCTTTCTCTTCTTTTTCTTATTCTTCTTCATCTTCTTCCTCTTTCTTTTCTTCATCTTTTTCTTTTTTGTCTTCTTCTCTGTATTTTTCTTCTTCTTCTTCTTCTTCGTCTTTTTTGTCTTCTTCTTTGTCTTCTTCTTTGTTGTCTTCTTCTTTTTTGTCTTCTTCTTCTCTGTTTTTTTCTTCTTCTTCCTCTTCTTTTTCTTATTCTTCTTCATCTTCTTCCTCTTCCTTTTCTTCTTCTTCTTCTTCTTCTTCTCCTTCTTCTTCTTTGTCGTCTTCTTCTTCTTCTTCTTCATCTTCTTCTTCCTCTTCTTTTTCTTTGTCTTCTTCTTTTTTGTCTTCTTCTTCGTCTTCTTCATTTTTGTCTTCTTATTTTTTGTCTTTTTGTTCTTCAACTTTGTCTCCTTCATCTTCTTCTCCTTCATCTTCTGTGTCTTCTTCTTCTCTGTCTTCTTCTTTGTCTTTGTCTTTTTCGTCTCTTTTTTGTCTTCTTCTTCATCCTCTTCAATTTTGTCTTCTTCTTTATTGGCTTCTTTTTCTTCAACTTTGTCTTCTTCATCTTCTTCTCCTTCATCTTCTGCGTCTTTTTCTTTTTTGTCTTCTTCTTTTTTGTCGTCTTCTTCGACTTTGTCTTTGTCTTCTTGGTCTCTTTCTTCCTCTTCTTCTTTGTCTTCTTCTTCTTCTTTTTCTTCGTATTCTTTGTCGTCTTCTTTGTATTCTTCTTCACCTTCTTCTTTCTCTTCTTTTTATTTGTTTTCTTCTCGTTTGTCTTCTTCTTCTCTGTTTTTATCTTCTTCTTCTTCTTTGTCTTCTTCTTCCTCTTCTTTTTCGTCTTCTTCATCTTCTTTGTCGTCTTCTTTGTGTTCTTCTTCTTCTTAATCTTCTTCCTCTTCTTTTTCTTCGTCTTCTTCTTTTTTGTCTTCTTCTTCTCTGTATTTTTCTTCTTTTTCTTCGTCTTCTTCCAGTTCTTCTTCTTTCTCCTCTTCTCCTTCTTTGTCTTCTTCTTCTTCTTCTTCTTTGTCTTCTTCTTCTTCTTTTTCTTCGTATTCTTTGTCGTCTTCTTTGTATTCTTCTTCACCTTCTTCTTCCCCTTCTTTGTCTTTGTTTTCTTCTCATTTGTCTTCTTTTTCTCTGTTTTTATCTTCTTCTTTGTTAACGTCTTCCTCTTCTTTTTCTTCTTCTTCATCTTTTTTGTCGTCTTCTTTGTGTTCTTCTTCTTCTTAATCTTCTTCCTCTTCTTTTTCTTCATCTTCTTCTTTTTTGTCTTCTTCTTCTCTGTATTTTTCTTCTTTTTCTTTGTCTTCTTTCTGTTCTTCTTCTTTCTCCTCTTCTCCTTCTTTGTCTTCTTCTTCCTCTTCTTCTTCTTCTTTGTCTTCTTCTTCTTCTTTTTCTTCGTATTCTTTGTCGTCTTCTTTGTATTCTTCTTCACCTTCTTCTTCCTCTTCTTTGTCTTTGTTTTCTTCTCGTTTGTCTTCTTCTCCTCTGTTTTTATCTTCTTCTTTGTCTTCTTCTTCCTCTTCTTTTTCTTCTTCTTCTTCATCTTCTTTGTCGTCTTCTTTGTGTTCTTCTTCTTCTTAAACTTCTTCCTCTTCTTCCTCTTCTTTTTCTTCGTCTTCTTCTTTTTTGTCTTCTTCTTCTCTGTATTTTTCTTCTTTTTCTTCGTCTTCTTCCAGTTCTTCTTCTTTCTCCTCTTCTCCTTCTTTGTCTTCTTCTTCTTCTTCTTCTTCTTCTTCTTCTTCTTCTTCTTCTTCTTCTCCTCCTCCTGCAGATGAATACATGATTACTGGCAGAGAAGCGCTTATCTTTTTTTTTCCTTTTTCTTTTTTTTAAAGTCAAACATCTTTACGTCAGCCACCTGCGGGAGAAACACAATCCTGTGTGAAGTGAGTGTGTGTGTGTGAAGTGAGTGTGTGTGTGTGTGTGTGTGTGTGTGTGTGTGTGTGTGTGTGTGTGTGTGTGTGTGTGTGTGTGTGTGTGTGTCAGCGATCACGGATGAGGAGAGAAACCTCACCCAGCTGATGGAGTTGTTTTCACACCCAAGGAGGAAAATATCACAACCAATACTGAGAATGTGCAAACATGTCAGTTGTGTAATTCATGTCTGCAAGGAGATATTTGACATTTTTATGTCATCATCAATGTTGTACTTCTGGCTCAGAACATCCATATTTGATAGTGGAGCTCCATGTTTTGCTTCCTGTAAGTCATACATCATCATTGTTGTTATTGTTATTAGAAATACGATACCTGAAAGTCATACAGTGGTGGTCAAAAGTGTACATACACGTGTAAAGGACATCATGTCATGGCTGTCTTGACTTTACAATCATTTCTATTTTTTTGTGATCGAGTGATTGGAGCACATACTTGTTGGTCACAAAAAAACATTCATGAAGTTTGCTTCTTTTATGAATTTAAAATTGGTGCAGTTCAGCTAAATGTGTTGCTTTTCTGACATGGACTTGTTTCTTCAGCATTGTCCACACCTTTAAGTCAGGACTTTGGGAAGGCCATTCTAAAACCTTCATTCTAGCCCGATTTTGTCAGGACTTGATCTTGGGTGTTTGCTTTTCCGGGATGCAGCGGAAAGTTGGCACGGGCGAGACGGGAATGAAGGTACATGATTTATTTAAACTATCAAAAAAAAAGGAATAAACGAAAAGCGCGCACAAGGGCGGAAGTACAAAACTTGACTATAAACACAAAACTTGCACAAGGGCAGAAACTATGAACAATTAAACAAAACTTGCAAACTATGGCTTGAATAAAGAAAACTTACTTGGCACGGACAAAAAAGGAGCAGCGTGAACGATGGACATGAAAAGGAGTTAGAAATGTGTCGAGCATAAATGTGGAGATGTCGTCAGCAAGACAAACTGAAAAACACTGAACTTAAATGCTACAGACATGATTAACGAAAACAGGTGCGTGACTCAAGACGTGAAACAGGTGCGTGACGTGACAGGTGAATACTAATGGGTTGCTATGGTGACAATCAAGAGTGCACAATGAGTCCAAACGTGGAACAGCTGAAACTAATGGGTAATCATGCAAACAAGACAAGGGAGTGAAAACCCAGAAACTAAACAAAACATGACTTAAAACAAAACATGATTACACTGACATGACAGATTTAGCCATTCCTTTATCACTTTTGACGTGTGTTTGGGGTCATTGTCCTGTTGGAACACCCAACTGCGCCCAAGACCCAACCTCTGGGCTGATGACTTTAGCTTGTCCTGAAGAATTTGGAGGTAATCCTCCTTTTTTCATGGTTCCATTTACTCTCTGTAAAGGCACCAGTTCCATTGGCAGCAAAACAGGCCCAGAGCATAATACTACCACCACCATGCTTTATGGTAGGAATTGTGTTCCTGGGATTAAAGGCATCACTTTTTCTCCTCCAAACATATTGCTGGGTATTGTGACCAAACAGCTCAATTTTTGTTTCATCTGACCACAGAGCTTTCCTCCAGAAGGTCTTATCTTTTGTCCATGTAATGTCAGATGTCAGGATTACCTCCAAATTCTTCAGGACAAGCTAAAATCATCAGCCCGGAGGTTGGGTCTTGGGCGCAGTTGGGTGTTCCAACACATACTTGCCAACCTTGAGACCTCCGATTTCGGGAGGTGGAGGGTGGGGGGCGGGGGGCGTGGTTGGGAGCGTGGTTAAGATATATATATATATATATAAGAAATACTTGACTTTCAGTGAATTCTAGCTATATATATATATATATATATATATATATATATATATATATATATATATATATATATATATATATATATATATATATATATATATGAATATATATGTATATATAAATAAAATAAATACTTGAATTTCAGTGTTCATTTACAAACTACAACTCACAAACACTTTAGAGTTAGGCTCCACCATCAGAATGTGTACTTAAACTTATAAAGATCACATGGATATTATTCAGTGAGTTGATTCACCAAAACTAACCTGTTATACAGGAGGAAAAAGCACACAGGACGTTTCAATTGTTCACAGACTGGTCGCGCTCATCAGAATGACAAGACACTTCCGGTCTGCAGGTGATAGCATTTAATTGGGAAGAAACGCCCTACTGCCCCCTACTGACCATTGTGAATACTGATAAATGTGTAATGACAGCTCCAAAAAACGAATTCAAACCACAAAATAAAATAAATAAATGAACACAAAAATGTGACACATTATGGGTGGGTCACATATGCATGTACAGTAGATGGCAGTATTGTCCTGTTTAAAAGTGTCACAACTTTGCTGTTTACGGCAGACGAACTGCTTTACGGTAGACACTGTTGTTGTGTGTTGTCAACACGTCACTCAGGTCCGCCTGAATTTCGGGAGTTTTTCGGGAGAAAATTTGTCCCGGGAGGTTTTCGGGAGAGGTGCTGAATTTTGGGAGTCTCCCGGAAAATCCGGGAGGGTTGGCAAGTATGTTCCAACAGGACAATGACCCCAAACTAGGGATGATGTTCGAAACCGGTTCTCCCGGCTGTTCGATAAGAAAAGAACCGATTCCATGGACTCGAATCCCTTTTTATCGAGGCCACTAAAGTAAAGAAAAAGAGTTGGTTCTTTATTCGAATCCCTGGGAACGAATCCCGTCCCACAGGAAATGCCCTGTGGGACATCACAGGAAATGACGTAGCTCAGTCTAATGACTGAGCTACGTCATTTCCTGTGATGTCACACAAGCAGCAAAAATAATTGACCGGAAAAAACGCCTCAATACATGGCTTCATTTTACAAACAAATACGACGAGGAAGCGGCAATATGCAATTATTGCCATGCTTCGCTCTCATGTAAGGGGGGGAAGTACAACAAGCATGTTGAAACTTTTTCAGGCCGCACATAACCTGAACGTTCGAGAACCGTGTCGTGGAGAAGCAGCGACAGAGATGACGAAACACGTCCCTCTTCCTCTGCTTCAACCTGCAGCCCCAGTTCCAGTGATAGTGCCGGTGAGTAACTAACGTTAACTGTTGCCGGTTAATTTCCATATCTGCTCACTTGTAGCCCATACTTGCCAACCTTGAGACCACAGATTTCGGGAAGGGGGGGTTGGGGGCGTGGTCGGGGGTGGGGCGGGGCGTGGTCGGGGTGGAGAGGGGCGTGGTTGGGGGCGTGGTTAAGAGGGGAGGAGTATATTGACAGCTAGAATTCACCAAGTCAAGTATTTCATACATATATATATATATATATATATATATATATATATATATATATATATATATATATATATGTATATACATACATATATATACATCCTGAAAATATGCAAACAAAACTGTGTTTAGATAATTGATACTTCAAACTTGCATAAATAAATATTAAGGAATATAACATAACTTGGCTTCTGAGAGTTTCAAAATGTAATAAATAAAATGCTAAAGTTGTTGATAAACAAGCAATTATTTTAATAATTAAATATGGTCATTTTAAATGAATTATTATGATAATTTAAAATCAATCATTTCAAATATGTTTATTTTAATGTATAATTCTATGGCTGGATGTAATAAGGAGTCACGAAAAAATACAAAAAAAAATACAATTCATTTTGATGTTTTTAGCAAAATATAGTAAAAATGTATTTAGGTTTTTGTTTTTTTAAATTAATAAATATATTTATTTTTAGGTAAGATAAACATAATAATACAATTTATCTCTAGTCTGGATGATTTAGTTCTTGTCACCCTGTCATGAAAAAAGGCTGTCCTCACTCAGGTCCGCATGGAGCTGGAGGGGGCGTGGCTTCCAGCTACGGCTGAAAATCGGGAGATTTTCGGGAGAATATTTGTCCCGGGAGGTTTTCGGGAGAGGCGCTGAATTTCGGGAGTCTCCCGGAAAATTCGGGAGGGTTGGCAAGTATGTTGTAGCCTATAGGCTAAAATTAGGTTACCTCTTATGTCAACCAGGACGGCAGAATTGTTGATTGATGACTGTGGCGTTCTTAGTGTCATAGTGTGTGTAGTTAGTATGTTCCAATAGCAGCAGAAGTGCACTTTTTGGAGAGCTGTATTATTTTCAGTTTTTTTGCCCAAGGGACTGATTTTATTTAACACTATATTATTATTTATACACCTATAGTGATCACAGAGACAGGTTGTTTTTGTGTTACTGTATATATTTGTTTTTCTGAAAAATCCCACATAATATACTTTGGGTAACAACAGTCAATATTTATTTATTTTATTTTATTTTTTTAGGAGGATAACAACAGTCAATATTTATTTATTTATTTAATTTTTTTTTCTTCTAATAAAATAAAAGTGAGCTTTTGGCATACTTGCCAACCCTCCCGGATTTTCCGGGAGACTCCCGAAATTCAGCGCCTCTCCCGAAAACCTCCCGGGACAAATTTTCTCCTGAAAATCTCCCAAAATTCAGGCGGACCTGAGTCCGCTTTCCCACAATATAAAGAACGTCTACAGTAAAGCAGTCCGTCTGCCGTAAACAGCAATGTTGTGACACTCTTAAACAGGACAATACTGCCATCTAGTGCATTTGATGAAAGCACTTTTATGCGTGCCACACAGCAATGCATCATCAGAGAGGGTGTTCAGCATGGTTAGAAAGATAGTGACAGAGAATAGAACAAGGATGGACAATCCAACCCTTAACTCAACAATGAGTAGATGAGTGTTATGTGTGTGTATACGTTAGAGATGCGCGGTTTGCGGGCACAACCGCGGAGTCCGCGGATTATCCGCGGATCGGGCGGATGAAATTTAAAAAAATTAGATTTTATCAGCGGGTCGGGTCGGGTCGGGCGATTGAAATTTTAAAAAATTAGATTTTAAATAGATTCAGGCGGGTGGCAGTTAAACCAATTCGGAAATATATATACATAGTTAAATGTTGTTACCCACATACGAAAAACGAGCAGGCACCTGCTGCATATGCCACAACAGAAGAAAAAAAAAAAAGAGATGGACACTTTTACGGAGCGGAGAAGGCCCCCGACGCCTCGCCGGGGTCCGGGACCGAGGCCCCTTCCCCCGAGAGGGCCCCACCGGGAGCCGTAGCTGAGGCGATCCGCGAGAAGGGCCCGACGCACGTCCAGGGTCACCACCGCGCCCACCGCACCGACACCCCGCCTCGTCCGCCTTCGCCGCGGCCGGCGTCACGCGCAGCAGGTAAGCAGCTTACCTGCCCGCCACCCCCGTGGCCGGGGGCTCGTAACAGGGGTCACTCCGCGCGCTCCGCCCGCGCAGCTTACCTGCCCGCCACCCCTGTTGCCGGGGGCGCGTAACAGGGGCCACTCCGCGCGCAGTGCGCTCACGAAAGGGGTGGGGCTCACCCTGGTTGATATAGACAGCAGCTAGGACGGTGGCCATGGAAGTTGGAACCCGCTAAGGAGTGTGTAACAACCCACCTGCCGAATCAACTAGCCCTGAAAATGGATGGCGCTGGAGCGTCGGGCCCATATACCCGGCCGTCGCCGGCAGCGAGACGCGCTTGGAGGTGCGCTCAGCGCGGCTCCCATATGATTGCGCACTGGTGTGCGTCTGGGTCGTGACAGCGTGGCACGCGAATGTCTGTACTGCATTGGATCAGTATCCTTTCTTTAACAGGCAAAAGCTTTATAACCTCACTAATGCCTTGCATCGTCTATATTAGATATATAACAACGGGCGGGTGCGGGCGGATGGCGGGCGGATGCAGTTCTGATCAAATGTTAGATCGGGTGGATTGCGGATGGTTGACGACTTTCTGATGCGGTTGCGGATGAAATAATTGCCTATCCGCGCATCTCTAGTATACGTGTAAATAAATGAACACTGAAATTCAAGTATTTCTTTTATATATATATATATATATATATATATATATATATATATATATATATATATATATATATATATGAAATACTTGACTTGGTGAATTCTAGCTGTAAATATACTCCTCCCCTCTTAACCACGCCCCCAACCACGCCCCCCGCACCCACCCCCCACCTCCCGAAATTGGAGGTCTCAAGGTTGGCAAGTATGGCTTTTGTTAAACCAAATATTGTGTTTTTTTTCCATGTACAACAACCTATCTGGATTCGATAAGAGAATCGATAAGGCATCGGTTCGATAAGAGGATTCGGTAATGGGCTCGAACTAGATAATTTCTTATCAAACTTCATCCCTACCCCAAACACACGTCAAAAAGTGGTAAAGGAATGGCTAAATCGGGCTAGAATGAAGGTTTTAGAATGGCCTTCCCAAAGTCCTGACTTAAAGGTGTGGACAATGCTGAAGAAACAAGTCCATGTCAGAAACCCAACACATTTAGCTGAACTGCACCAATTTTGTTAAGAGTGGTCAAAAATTCAAGCAGAAGCTTGTGGATGGCTACCAAAAGCGCCTTATTGCAGGTAAACTTGCCAAGGGACATGTAAGCAAATATTAACATTGCTGTATGTATACTTTTGACTCAGCATATTTTCAGTAGACCCATAATACATTAATAAAAGAAGCAAACTTCATGAATGTTTTTTATGACCAACAAGTATGTGCTCCAATCACTCTATCACAAAAAAAATAAGAGTTGTAGAAATGATTGTAAACTCAAGACAGCCATGACATGATGTCCTTTACAAGTGTATGTACACTTTTGACCACCACTGTACATCATCATTATTGCTATTATTGTTAGAAGTATGACACCATTAAGACATACATCATCATTATTAGAAGTTTGATACGGCTACAGGTGGAACTTATTTAAATACTTTGAATTTCAACGCACTGCGGTCAACTTGTGATTAATAGGAGAGGAGAGAAAAATCTGTTTTCATTTTTTTTTTTTTTTTTTTTTTACGGCCCGTTTGACATGTTCAACTTTCACCTACTTCACGTTGTAAGAGGAAGAAAATAAAAAAAAGCATATAATAAATAAAATAATATTCACATGAATAAATACATATGTTGTCGATTATGGACCATCTGCTGTGTGCCGCCGATCGCACGCACGTCTTTACTGCGCATGTCCACTGCGGTCTCACGTTGGCGCGCCGCTCCCAGGGGAAGCTCCGCCTACATGCCGGAAGTGGTACTGATTGAACTTCCTGTGACTCGGCAACATCTGTGAAAGTTATCAACTTAAAGGTAAGACTTTTGTTTTTATACTCTGCTTGGCTTTGTAGTTTAAAGTTGGATTATGTTCACTTGTTGTGTACATGGAGTTAAATGTTTGTTGTGTACATGGAGTTAAATGTTTGTTGTGTACATGGAGTTAAATGTGTGTTGTGTACATGGAGTTAAATGTTTGTTGTGTACATGGAGTTAAATGTTTGTTGTGTACATGGAGTTAAATGTGTGTTGTGTACATGGAGTTAAAGGTTTGTTGTGTACATGGAGTTAAATGTTTGTTGTGTACATGGAGTTAAATGTTTGTTAACTTGTTGTGTACATGGAGTTAAATGTGTGTTGTGTACATGGAGTTAAATGTTTGTTGTGTACATGGAGTTAAATGTTTGTTGTGTACATGGAGTTAAATGTTTGTTGTGTACATGGAGTTAAATGTTTGTTGTGTACATGGAGTTAAATGCTTGTTGTGTACATGGAGTTAAATGTTTGTTAACTTGTTGTGTACATGGAGTTAAATGTTTGTTGTGTACATGTAGTTAAATGTTTGTTAACTTGTTGTGTACATGGAGTTAAATGTTTGTTGTGTATTAAATGTTTGTTGTGTACATGGAGTTAAATGTTTGTTGTGTACATGGAGTTAAATGTTTGTTGTGTACATGGAGTTAAATGTTTGTTGTGTACATGGAGTTAAATGTTTGTTGTGTACATGGAGTTAAATGTGTGTTGTGTACATGGAGTTAAAGGTTTGTTGTGTACATGGAGTTAAATGTTTGTTGTGTACATGGAGTTAAATGTTTGTTAACTTGTTGTGTACATGGAGTTAAATGTGTGTTGTGTACATGGAGTTAAATGTTTGTTGTGTACATGGAGTTAAATGTTTGTTGTGTACATGGAGTTAAATGTTTGTTGTGTACATGGAGTTAAATGTTTGTTGTGTACATGGAGTTAAATGCTTGTTGTGTACATGGAGTTAAATGTTTGTTGTGGATATGGAGTTAAATGTTTGTTGTGTACATGGAGTTAAATGTTTGTTGTGTACATGGAGTTAAATGTTTGTTGTGTACATTGAGTTAAATGTTTGTTAACTTGTTGTGTACATGGAGTTAAATGGGTGTTGTGTACATGGAGTTACATGTTTGTTGTGTACATGGAGTTAAATGTTTGTTGCGTACATGGAGTTAAATGTTTGTTAACTTGTTGTGTACATGGAGTTAAATGTTTGTTGTGTACATGGACTTAAATGTTTGTTGTGTACATGGAGTTAAATGTGTGTTGTGTACATGGAGTTAAATGTTTGTTGTGTACATGGAGTTAAATGTTTGTTAACTTGTGTACATGGAGTTAAATGTTTGTTGTGTATTAAATGTTTGTTGTGTACATGGAGTTAAATGTTTGTTGTGTACATGGAGTTAAATGTTTGTTAACTTGTTGTGTACATGGCGTTAAATGTTTGTTAATTTGTTGTTTACATGGAGTTAAATGTTTGTTGTGTACATGTAGTTAAATGTTTGTTAACTTGTAGTGTACATGGAGTTAAATGTTTGTTGTGTACATGGACTTAAATATTTGTTGTGTACATGGAGTTATATGTTTGTTGTGTACATAGAGTTAAATGTTTGTCGTGTACATGGAGTTAAATGTTTGTTAACTTGTTGTGTACATGGAGTTAAATATGTGTTGTGTACATGGAGTTACATGTTTGTTGTGTACATGGAGTTAAATTTTGTTGTGTACATGGAGTTAAATGTTTGTTTACTTGTTGTGTACATGGAGTTAAATGTGTGTTGTGTACATGGAGTTACATGTTTGTTGTGTACATGGAGTTAAATGTTTGTTGTGTACATGGAGTTAAATGTTTTTTGTGTACATGGAGTTAAATGTTTGTTGTGTACATGGAGTTAAATGTTTGTTAACTTGTTGTGTACATGGAGTTAAATGTTTGTTGTGTATTAAATGTTTGGTGTGTACATGGAGTTAAATGTTTGTTGTGTACATGGAGTTAAATGTTTGTTAACTTGTTGTGTACATGGAGTTAAATGTTTGTTAACTTGTTGTGTACATGGAGTTAAATGTGTGTTGTGTACATGGAGTTACATGTTTGTTGTGTACATGGAGTTACATGTTTGTTGTGTACATGGAGTTACATGTTTGTTGTGTACATGGAGTTAAATGTTTGTTTACTTGTTGTGTACATGGAGTTAAATGTTTGTTTACTTGTTGTGTACATGGAGTTAAATGTGTGTTGTGTACATGGAGTTACATGTTTGTTTACTTGTTGTGTACATGGAGTTAAATGTGTGTTGTGTACATGGAGTTAAATGTTTGTTGTGTACAAGGAGTTAAATGTTTGTTGTGTTCATGGAGTTAAATGCTTGTTGTGTACATGGAGTTAAATGTTTGTTGTGTACATGGAGTTAAATGTTTGTTAACTTGTTGTGTACATGGAGTTAAATGTGTGTTGTGTACATGGAGTTAAATGTGTGTTGTGTACATGGAGTTAAATGTTTGTTGTGTAGATGGAGTTAAATGTTTGTTGTGTACATGGAGTTAAATGTTTGTTGTGTACATGGAGTTAAATGTTTGTTGTGTACATGGAGTTAAATGTTTGTTGTGTACATGGAGTTAAATGTGTGTTGTGTACATGGAGTTAAATGTGTGTTGTGTACATGGAGTTAAATGTTTGTTGTGTACATGGAGTTAAATGTTTGTTTACTTGTTGTGTACACGGAGTTAAATGTTTGTTTACTTGTTGTGTACATGGAGTTAAATGTTTGTTGTGTACGTGGAGTTAAATGTTTGTTGTGTACATGGAGTTAAATGTTTGTTAACTTGTTGTGTACATGGAGTTAAATGTTTGTTTACTTGTTGTGTACATGGAGTTAAATGTTTGTTTACTTGTTGTGTACATGGAGTTAAATGTTTGTTGTGTACATGGAGTTAAATGTGTGTTGTGTACATGGAGTTAAATGTTTGTTGTGTACATGGAGATAAATGTTTGTTGTGTACATGGAGTTAAATGTTTGTTGTGTACATGGAGTTAAATGTTTGTTAACTTGTTGTGTACATGGAGTTAAATGTGTGTTGTGTACATGGAGTTAAATGTTTGTTGTGTACATGGAGTTAAATGTTTGTTGTGTACATGGAGTTAAATGTTTGTTGTGTACATGGAGTTAAATGTGTGTTGTGTACATGGAGTTAAATGTTTGTTGTGTACATGGAGTTAAATGTTTGTTGTGTACATGGAGTTAAATGAGTGTTGTGTACATGGAGTTAAATGTTTGTTTACTTGTTGTGTACATGGAGTTAAATGTTTGTTGTGTACATGGAGTTAAATGTGTGTTGTGTACATGGAGTTAAATGTTGGTTGTGTACATGGAGTTAAATGTTTGTTGTGTACATGGAGTTAAATGTTTGTTGTGTACATGGAGTTAAATGTTTGTTGTGTACATGGAGTTAAATGTTTGTTGTGTACGTGTAGTTAAATGTTTGTTAACTTGTTGTGTACATGGAGTTAAATGTTTGTTGTGTACATGGAGTTAAATGTTTGTTAACTTGTTGTGTACATGGAGTTAAATGTTTGTTGTGCACATGGACTTAAATGTTTGTTGTGTACATGAAGTTAAATGTTTGTTGTGTACATGGAGTTAAATGTTTGTTGTGTACATGGAGTTAAATGTTTGTTGTGTACATGGAGTAAAATGTTTGTTGTGTACATGGAGTTAAATGTTTGTTGTGTACATGGAGTTAAATGTTTGTTGTGTACATGGAGTTAAATGTTTGTTGTGTACATGGAGTTAAATGTTTGTTATGTACATGGAGTTAAATGTTTGTTGTGTACATGGAGTTACATGTTTGTTGTGTACATGGAGTTAAATGTTTGTTATGTACATGGAGTTAAATGTGTGTTGTGTACATGGAGTTAAATGTGTGTTGTGTACATGGAAAAATGTTTGTTGTGTACATGGAGTTAAATGTTTGTTGTGTACATGGAGTTAAATGCTTGTTGTGTACATGGAGTTAAATGTTTGTTGTGTACATGGAGTTAAATGTTTGTTAACTTGTTGTGTACATGGAGTTAAATGTTTGTTAACTTGTTGTGTACACAGAGTTAAATGTTTGTTGTGTACATGGAGTTAAATGTTTGTTGTGTACATGGAGTTAAATGTTTGTTGTGTACATGGAGTTAAATGTGTGTTGTGTACATGGAGTTAAATGTTTGTTGTGTACATGGAGTTAAATGCGTGTTGTGTACATGGAGTTAAATGTTTGTTGTGTACATGGAGTTAAATGTTTGTTAACTTGTTGTGTACATGGAGTTAAATGTTTGTTAACTTGTTGTGTACACAGAGTTAAATGTTTGTTGTGTACATGGAGTTAAATGTTTGTTGTGTACATGGAGTTAAATGTTTGTTGTGTACATGGAGTTAAATGTTTGTTAACTTGTTGTGTACATGGAGTTAAATGTTTATTAACTTGTTGTGTACACAGAGTTAAATGTTTGTTGTGTACATGTAGTTAAATGTTTGTTAACTTGTTGTGTACATGGAGTTAAATGTTTGTTGTGTACATGGAGTTAAATGTTTGTTGTGTACATGGAGTTAAATGTTTGTTGTGTACAGGGGTTAAATGTTTGTTAACTTGTTGTGTACATGGAGTTAAATGTGTGTTGTGTACATGGAGTTACATGTTTGTTGTGTACATGGAGTTAAATGTTTGTTGTGTACATGGAGTTAAATGTTTGTTGTGTACATGGAGATACATGTTTGTTGTGTACATGGAGTTAAATGTTTGTTGTGTACATGGAGTTAAATGTTTGTTAACTTGTTGTGTACATTGAGTTAAATGTGTGTTGTGTACATGGAGTTACATGTTTGTTGTGTACATGGAGTTACATGTTTGTTGTGTACATGGAGTTACATGTTTGTTGTGTACATGGAGTTAAATGTTTGTTGTGTACATGGAGTTAAATGCTTGTTGTGTACATGGAGTTAAATGTTTGTTGTGGATATGGAGTTAAATGTTTGTTGTGTACATGGAGTTAAATGTTTGTTGTGTACATGGAGTTAAATGTTTGTTAACTTGTTGTGTACATGGAGTTAAATGTGTGTTGTGTACATGGAGTTACATGTTTGTTGTGTACATGGAGTTACATGTTTGTTGTGTACATGGAGTTAAATGTTTGTTGTGTACATGTAGTTAAATGTTTGTTGTGTACACGGAGTTAAATGTTTGTTGTGTACATGGAGTTAAATGTTTGTTGTGTACATTTAGTTAAATGTTTGTTAACTTGTTGTGTACATGGAGTTAAATGTTTGTTGTGTATTAAATGTTTGTTGTGTACATGGAGTTAAAAGTTTGTTGTGTACATGGAGTTAAATGTTTGTTGTGTACATGGAGTTAAATGTTTGTTGTGTACATGGAGTTAAATGTTTGTTAACTTGTTGTGTACATGGAGTTAAATGTTTGTTAACTTGTTGTGTACACAGAGTTAAATGTTTGTTGTGTACATGGAGTTAAATGTTTGTTGTGTACATGGAGTTAAATGTTTGTTGTGTACATGGAGTTAAATGTTTGTTAACTTGTTGTGTACATGGAGTTAAATGTTTATTAACTTGTTGTGTACACAGAGTTAAATGTTTGTTGTGTACATGTAGTTAAATGTTTGTTAACTTGTTGTGTACATGGAGTTAAATGTTTGTTGTGTACATGGAGTTAAATGTTTGTTGTGTACATGGAGTTAAATGTTTGTTGTGTACAGGGGTTAAATGTTTGTTAACTTGTTGTGTACATGGAGTTAAATGTGTGTTGTGTACATGGAGTTACATGTTTGTTGTGTACATGGAGTTAAATGTTTGTTGTGTACATGGAGTTAAATGTTTGTTGTGTACATGGAGATACATGTTTGTTGTGTACATGGAGTTAAATGTTTGTTGTGTACATGGAGTTAAATGTTTGTTAACTTGTTGTGTACATTGAGTTAAATGTGTGTTGTGTACATGGAGTTACATGTTTGTTGTGTACATGGAGTTACATGTTTGTTGTGTACATGGAGTTACATGTTTGTTGTGTACATGGAGTTAAATGTTTGTTGTGTACATGGAGTTAAATGCTTGTTGTGTACATGGAGTTAAATGTTTGTTGTGGATATGGAGTTAAATGTTTGTTGTGTACATGGAGTTAAATGTTTGTTGTGTACATGGAGTTAAATGTTTGTTAACTTGTTGTGTACATGGAGTTAAATGTGTGTTGTGTACATGGAGTTACATGTTTGTTGTGTACATGGAGTTACATGTTTGTTGTGTACATGGAGTTAAATGTTTGTTGTGTACATGTAGTTAAATGTTTGTTGTGTACACGGAGTTAAATGTTTGTTGTGTACATGGAGTTAAATGTTTGTTGTGTACATTTAGTTAAATGTTTGTTAACTTGTTGTGTACATGGAGTTAAATGTTTGTTGTGTATTAAATGTTTGTTGTGTACATGGAGTTAAAAGTTTGTTGTGTACATGGAGTTAAATGTTTGTTGTGTACATGGAGTTAAATGTTTGTTGTGTACATGGAGTTAAATGTTTGTTAACTTGTTGTGTACATGGAGTTAAATGTTTGTTGTGTACATGGACTTAAATGTTTGTTGTGTACATGGAGTTAAATGTTTGTTGTGTACATGGAGTTAAATGTTTGTTGTGTACAGGGGGTTACATGTTTGTTAACTTGTTGTGTACATGGAGTTAAATGTGTGTTGTGTACATGGAGTTACATGTTTGTTGTGTACATGGAGTTAAATGTTTGTTGTGTACATGGAGTTAAATGTTTGTTGTGTACATGGAGATACATGTTTGTTGTGTACATGGAGTTAAATGTTTGTTGTGTACATGGAGTTAAATGTTTGTTAACTTGTTGTGTACATTGAGTTAAATGTGTGTTGTGTACATTGAGTTACATGTTTGTTGTGTACATGGAGTTACATGTTTGTTGTGTACATGGAGTTACATGTTTGTTGTGTACATGGAGTTAAATGTTTGTTGTGTACATGGAGTTAAATGCTTGTTGTGTACATGGAGTTAAATGTTTGTTGTGTACATGGAGTTAAATGTTTGTTGTGTACATGGAGTTAAATGTTTGTTGTGTACATGGAGTTAAATGTTTGTTGTGTACATGGAGTTACATGTTTGTTGTGTACATGGAGTTACATGTTTGTTGTGTACATGGAGTTACATGTTTGTTGTGTACATGGAGTTAAATGTTTGTTGTGTACATGGAGATAAATGTTTGTTGTGTACATGGAGTTAAATGTTTGTTGTGTACATGGAGTTAAATGTTTGTTAACTTGTTGTGTACATGGAGTTAAATGTGTGTTGTGTACATGGAGTTAAATGTTTGTTGTGTACATGGAGTTAAATGTTTGTTGTGTACATGGAGTTAAATGTTTGTTGTGTACATGGAGTTAAATGTTTGTTGTGTACATGGAGTTAAATGCTTGTTGTGTACATGGAGTTAAATGTGTGCTGTGTACATGGAGTTAAATGTTTGTTGTGTACATGGAGTTAAATGTTGTGTACATGGAGTTAAATGTTTGTTAACTTGTTGTGTACATGGAGTTATATGTTTGTTGTGTACATGTAGTTAAATGTTTGTTAACTTGTTGTGTACATGGAGTTAAATGGTTGTTCTGTACATGGAGTTAAATGTTTGTTGTGTACATGGAGTTAAATGTTTGTTGTGTACATGGAGTTAAATGTTTGTTGTGTACATGGAGTTAAATGTTTGTTAACTTGTTGTGTACATGGAGTTAAATGTTTGTTAACTTGTTGTGTACATGGAGTTAAATGTTTGTTGTGTACATGTAGTTAAATGTTTGTTAATTTGTTGTGTACATGGAGTTAAATGTTTGTTGTGTACATGGACTTAAAAGTTTGTTGTGTACATGGAGTTTAATGTTTGTTGTGTACATAGAGTTAAATGTTTGTCGTGTACATGGAGTTAAATGTTTGTTAACTTGTTGTGTACATGGAGTTAAATGTGTGTTGTGTACATGGAGTTAAATGTGTGTTGTGTACATGGAGTTAAATGTTTGTTGTGTACATGGAGTTAAATGTTTGTTGTGTACATGGAGTTAAATGTTTGTTGTGTACATGGAGTTAATTGCTTTTTGTGTACATGGAGTTACATGTTTGTTGTGTACATGGAGTTAAATGTTTGTTGTGTACATGGAGTTAAATGTTTAACTTGTTGTGTACATGGAGTTAAATGTTTGTTGTGTACATGGAGTTAAATGTTTGTTGTGTACATGGAGTTAAATGTTTGTTGTGTACATGGAGTTAAATGCTTGTTGTGTACATGGAGTTAAATGTGTGTTGTGTACATGGAGTTAAATGTGTGTTGTGTACATGGAGTTAAATGTTTGTTGTGTACATGGAGTTAAATGTTTGTTGTGTACATGGAGTTAAATGTTTGTTGTGTACATGGAGTTCAATGTTTGTTAACTTGTTGTGTACATGGAGTTAAATGTGTGTTGTGTTCATGGAGTTACATGTTTGTTTACTTGTCGTGTACATGGAGTTAAATGTGTGTTAACTTGTTGTGTACATGGAGTTAAATATTTGTTGTGTACATGGAGTTAAATGTTTGTTGTGTACATGGAGTTAAATGTTTGTTAACTCGTTGTGTACATGGAGTTAAATGTGTGTTGTGTACATGGAGTTAAATGTGTGTTGTGTACATGGAGTTAAATGTTTGTTGTGTACATGGAGTTAAATGTTTGTTGTGTACATGGAGTTAAATGTGTGTTGTGTACATGGAGTTAAATGTTTGTTGTGTACATGGAGTTAAATGTTTGTTGTGTACATGGAGTTAAATGTTTGTTGTGTACATGGAGTTAAATGTTTGTTAACTTGTTGTGTACATGGAGTTAAATGTGTGTTGTGTACATGGAGTTACATGTTTGTTGTGTACATGGAGTTAAATGTTTGTTAACTTGTTGTGTACATGGAGTTAAATTTGTGTTGTGTACATGGAGTTACATGTTTGTTGTGTACATGGAGTTAAATGTTTGTTAAGTTGTTGTGTACATGGAGTTAAATGTTTGTTAACTTGTTGTGTACATGGAGTTAAATGTTTGTTGTGTACATGGACTTAAATGTTTGTTGTGTACATGGAGTTAAATGTTTGTTGTGTACATGGAGTTAAATGTTTATTAACTTGTTGTGTACATGGAGTTAAATGTTTGTTGTGTACATGGACTTAAATGTTTGTTGTGTACTTGGAGTTAAATGTTTGTTAACTTGTTGTGTACATGGAGTTAAATGTTTGTTGTGTACAAACTCCGTTTCCATATGAGTTGGGAAATTGTGTTAGATGTAAATATAAACGGAATACAATGATTTGCAAATCCTTTTCAACCCATATTCAGTTGAATGCACTACAAAGACAACATATTTGATGTTCAAACTCATAAACTGTATTTTTTTTTGCAAATAATAATTAACTTAGAATTTCATGGCTGCAACACGTGCCAAAGTAGTTGGGAAAGGGCATGTCCACCACTGTGTTACATGGCCTTTCCTTTTAACAACACTCAGTAAACGTTTGGGAACTGAGGAGACACATTGTTGAAGCTTCTCAGGTGGAATTCTTTCCCATTCTTGCTTGATGTACAGCTTAAGTTGTTCAACAGTCCGGGGGTCTCCGTTGTGCTATTTTAGGCTTCATAATGCGCCACACATTTTCAATGGGAGACAGGTCTGGACTACAGGCAGGCCAGTCTAGTACCCGCACTCTTTTACTATGAAGCCACGTTGATGTAACACGTGGCTTGGCATTGTCTTGCTGAAATAAGCAGGGGCGTCCATGGTAACGTTGCTTGGATGGCAACATATGTTGCTCCAAAACCTGTATGTACCTTTCAGCATTAATGGCGCCTTCACAGATGTGTAAGTTACCCATGTCTTGGGCACTAATACACCCCCATACCATCACAGACATGCTGGCTTTTACACTTTGCGCCTATAACAATCCGGATGGTTCTTTTCCTCTTTGGTCCGGAGGACACGACGTCCACAGTTTCCAAAAACAATTTGAAATGTGGACTCGTCAGACCACAGCACACTTTTCCACTTTGTATCAGTCCATCTTAGATGAGCTCAGGCCCAGCGAAGCCGACGGCGTTTCTGGGTGTTGTTGATAAACGGTTTTCGCCTTGCATAGGAGAGTTTTAACTTGCACTTACAGATGTAGCGACCAACTGTGGATGTCAACACAATTACTGTCGCGACTAAATAACATAGTGACTGAAACAAAGTAATGTGTAGATAATGTCAACAACTAGATGAACCATCTTTGGCTGAGAAGTGAACACTAGTAAGGTTGTAAATACTGTATAGAGTAGGCTAACCCATGTGGTTCCTGTGGATGTCAACACATTACTGTAGTGACTAAATAACATAGTGACTGAAACAAAGTAAAGTGTAGATAATGTCTATAACTGGATGAACCATCTTTGGCTGAGAAATGAACACTAGTAAGGTTGTAAATACTGTATAGAGTAGGCTAACCCATGTGGTTCCTGTGGATGTCAACACAATTACTGTCGGGACTAAATAACATAGTGACTGAAACAAAGTAAAGTGTAGATAATGTCTTTAACTGGATGAACCATCTGTGGCTGTGAAGTGAACACTAGTAAGGTTGTAAATACTGTATAGAGTAGGCTAACCCATGTGGTTCCTGTGGATGTCAACACAATTACTGCCGGGACTAAATAACATAGTGACTGAAACAAAGTAACGTGTAGATAATGTCTATAACTGGATGAACCATCTTAGGCTATGAAGTGAACACTAGTAAGGTTGTAAATACTGTATAGAGTAGGCTAACCCATGTGGTTCCTGTGGATGTCAACACAATTACTGTTGTGACTAAATAACATAGTGACTGAAACAAAGTAACGTGTAGATAATGTCTATAACTAGATGAACCATCTTTGGCTGAGAAGTGAACACTAGTAAGGTTGTAAATACTGTATAGAGTAGGCTAACCCATGTGGTTCCTGTGGATGTCAATACATTACTGTAGTGACTAAATAGCATAGTGACTGAAACAAAGTAACGTGTAGATAATGTCTATAACTGGATGAACCATCTTTGGCTGAGAAGTGAACACTAGTAAGGTTGTAAATACTGTATAAAGTAGGCTAACCCATGTGGTTCCTGTGGATGTCAACACAATTACTGTAGTGACTAAATAACATAGTGACTGAAACAAAGTCAAGTGTAGATAATGTCTTTAACTGGATGAACCATCTTTGGCTGTGAAGTGAACACTAGTAAGGTTGTAAATACTGTATAGAGTAGGCTAACCCATGTGGTTCCTGTGGATGTCAACACATTACTGTAGTGACTAAATAACATAGCGACTGAAACAAAGTAAAGTGTAGATAATGTCTTTAAATGGATGAACCATCTGTGGCTGTGAAGTGAACACTAGTAAGGTTGTAAATACTGTATAGAGTAGGCTAACCCATGTGGTTCCTGTTGATGTCAACACATTACTGTAGTGACTAAATAACATAGTGACTGAAACAAAGTAACGTGTAGATAATTTCTATAACTGGATGAACCATCTTTGGCTGAGAAGTGAACACTAGTAAGGTTGTAAATACTGTATAGAGTAGGCTAACCCATGTGGTTCCTGTGGATGTCAACACATTACTGTAGTGACTAAATAACATAGTGACTGAAACAAAGTAACGTGTAGATAATTTCTATAACTGGATGTACCATCTTTGGCTGAGAAGTGAACACTAGTAAGGTTGTAAATACTGTATAGAGTAGGCTAACCCATGTGGTTCCTGTGGATGTCAACACAATTACTGTTGTGACTAAATAACATAGTGACTGAAACAAAGTAACGTGTAGATAATGTCTATAACTGGATGAACCATCTGTGGCTGTGAAGTGAACACTAGTAGGGTTGTAAATACTGTATAGAGTAGGCTAACCCATGTGGTTCCTGTGGATGTCAACACATTACTGTAGTGACTAAATAACATAGTGACTGAAACAAAGTAAAGTGTAGATAATGTCAACAACTAGATGAATCATTTTTGGCTGAGAAGTGAACACTAGTAAGGTTGTAAATACTGTATAGAGTAGGCTAACCCATGTGGTTCCTGTGGATGTCAACACATTACTGTAGTGACTAAATAACATAGTGACTGAAACAAAGTAACGTGTAGATAATTTCTATAACTGGATGTACCATCTTTGGCTGAGAAGTGAACACTAGTAAGGTTGTAAATACTGTATAGAGTAGGCTAACCCATGTGGTTCCTGTGGATGTCAACACAATTACTGTTGTGACTAAATAACATAGTGACTGAAACAAAGTAAAGTGTAGATAATGTCTTTAACTGGATGAACCATCTGTGGCTGTGAAGTGAACACTAGTAAGGTTGTAAATACTGTATAGAGTTGGCTAACCCATGTGGTTCCTGTGGATGTCAACACAATTACTGTCGGGACTAAATAACATAGTGACTGAAACAAAGTAACGTGTAGATAATGTCTTTAACTGGATGAACCATCTATGGCTGAGAAGTGAACACTAGTAAGGTTGTAAATACTGTATAGAGTAGGCTAACCCATGTGGTTCCTGTGGATGTCAACACAATTACTGTAGTGACTAAATAACATAGTGACTGAAACAAAGTAAAGTGTAGATAATGTCAACAACTAGATGAACCATCTTTGGCTGAGAAGTGAACACTAGTAAGGTTGTAAATACTGTATAGAGTAGGCTAACCCATGTGGTTCCTGTGGATGTCAACACAATTACTGTCGGGACTAAATAACATAGTTACTGAAACAAAGTAAAGTGTAGATAATGTCAACAACTAGATGAACCATCTTTGGCTGAGAAGTGAACACTAGTAAGGTTGTAAATACTGTATAGAGTAGGCTAACCCATGTGGTTCCTGTGGATGTCAACACAATTACTGTAGTGACTAAATAACATAGTCGAGTTACAGCTGTGCTCTAAAGGGTGAGCGCGGCTAAGGTGGTGTGGTAGTAGCGGTTTTGCCTTGCATCATTTACAGACCACATTGGTCTGACTACGGTCCCTATGAAAACATCCAAAAAACTGTCCAGGTGACTTTTCCTCTTTTATCCACAATTTCGTCATTTTGACTTTCTCTTCTCGCGACCCTGCAAAAACCGTATTGGTGCATGTCCAGACAATGTATATTTGTGGCCTTCACAATAAAGGCTGCGTGTCAGATACGGTCCCACCTACCAGTCCCTTCCTTCCGCCGCCTCAGCGGCGCACTAAACGGCGTCCCCCGGGTGCCGTCAAGGCTCCGAAAACATTACCAGCGTGACTGGCCGCTGCCCGGCTGAGCGTGACTCAAGCTGTCGGCAGATGATTGATGGACAGCTTGGCCTTTGACGCCCGGCTGACTTGAACTCCTCACGTCATGGAAAGCTGCGACCTTGGCGGATGTGGAAAGTAAAGATACACCGACAGGAAGGGGCTCCTAAAGAGTCGCATTGTTCCCCAAGGTTGCCCATCAAGAGGAATTATTCTTTATTACTGTACAGAATCTTTGTTTGCTGTCCCAGCTTGTCTGCAGGGGAACATTTGACATGAAACATGTTCACCTGCAGCCCGCCTGCTGCTTGTCTCAGACACCACTCGCCTTCATGAAAGACATCTCTCATCCTGAAAACTAACACTCCACCTTTCAAAATAAAATGTGTGTTGATGCTGATGACCATGAAGATGATATGCATGTCTTTAAATATTAACAAGTGAGCACATGTCGATATCGATCTGACATAATGGAACATGTGTGATATCGTCCTGCAGCGTGCTTACTTGTGTGTGATATCATGTGTGATACAACAAGTCCTGCAAAGTGTTTACTTGTGTGTGATACCATGTACGATGCAAGCAGTCCTGCAGTGTGTTTACTTGCGTGTGATATAATGTGTGATACAAGCAGTCCTGCAGTGTGTTTACTTGCGTGTGATACAAGCAGTCCTGCAGCATGTTTACTTGTGTGTGATACCATGTGCGATACAAGCAGTCTTGCAGCGTGTTTACTTGTGTGATGTGCAATACGAGCAGTCCTGTGGCGTGTTTATTTGTGTGTGATATAATGTGCAATACGAGCCTCCTGCCGCGTGTTTACTTGTGTGTGATATCATGTGCGATACAAGCAGTTCTGCAGCGTGTTTACTTGTGTGTGATAGTTGCGATACAAGCAGTCTTGCAGCGTGTTTACTTGTGTGTGATATTTGCGATACAAGCAGTTCTGCAGTGTGTTTATTTGTGTGTGATAGCATGTGCGATACAAGCAGTTCTGCAGCGTGTTTACTTGTGTGTGATAGTTGCGATACAAGCAGTCCTGCAGCGTGTTTACTTGTGTGTGATATTTGCGATACAAGCGGTCCTGCAGCGTGTTTACTTGTGTGTGATATCATGTGCGATGCAAACAGTCCTGCAGCGTGTTTACTTGCGTGTGATATCATGTGCGATACAACAAGTCCTGCAAAGTGTTTACTTGTGTGTGATATCATGTGCGATACAACAAGTCCTGCAAAGTGTTTACTTGTGTGTGATATCATGTGCGATGCAAGTAGTCCTGCAGTGTGTTTACTTGCATGTGATATCATGTGCGATACAACAAGTCCTGCAAAGTGTTTACTTGTGTGTGATATCATGTGCGATGCAAGCAGTCCTGCAGTGTGTTTACTTGCGTGTGATATAATGTGTGATAGAAGCAGTCCTGCAGCGTGTTTACTTGTGTGTGATACCATGTGCGATGCAAGCAGTCTTGCAGCGTGTTTACTTGTGTGATGTGCGATACGAGCAGTCCTGCGGCATGTTTACTTGTGTGATGTGCGATGGGAGCAGTCCTGTGGCGTGTTTATTTGTGTGTGATATCATGTGCAATACGAGCCTCCTGCCGCGTGTTTACTTGTGTGTGATATCATGTGCGATACAAGCAGTTCTGCAGTGTGTTTATTTGTGTGTGATATCATGTGCGATACAAGCAGTCCTACGGCGTGTTTACCCGTGTGTGATATCATGTGTGATACAAGCAGTCCTGCAGTGTGTTTACTTGCGTGTGATATAATGTGTGATACAAGCAGTCCTGCAGCATGTTTACTTGTGTGTGATGCTATGTGCGATGCAAGCAGTCTTGCAGCATGTTTCCTTGTGTGTGACATGTGCGATACAAGCAGTTCTGCAGTGTGTTTATTTGTGTGTGATATCATGTGCGATACAAGCAGTTCTGCAGTGTGTTTATTTGTGTGTGATATCATGTGCGATACAAGCAGTCCTGCAGCGTGTTTACTTGTGTGTGATATTTGCGATACAAGCAGTCCTGCAGCGTGTTTACTTGTGTGTGATATTTGCGATACAAGCAGTCCTGCAGCATGTTTACTTGTGTATGATATCATGTGTGATGCAAACAGTCCTGCAGCGTGTTTACTTGCGTGTGATACAAGCAGTTCTGCAGTGTGTTTACTTGTGTGTGATAGTTGCGATACAAGCAGTCCTGCAGCGTGTTTACTTGCGTGTGATATCATGCGTGATACAAGCAGTCCTGCAGCATGTTTACCTGTGTGATGTGATATGTGCGATACAAGCAGTCCTGTGGCGTGTTTACTTGTGTGTAATATAACGTGCGATACTAGCAGTCCTGCAGCATGTTTACCTGTGTGATGTGATATGCGCGATACAAGCAGTCCTGCGGCATGTTTACCTGTGTGATATCATGTGTGATACAAGCAGTCCTGTGGTGTGTTTACCTGTGTGTGATATCATGTGCGATACAAGCAGTCCTGCAGCGTGTTTACCCGTGTGTGATATCATGTGTGATATCATGTGTGATACAAGCAGTCCTGCAGTGTGTTTACTTGCGTGTGATATAATGTGTGATACAAGCAGTCCTGCAGCATGTTTACTTGTGTGTGATGCCATGTGCGATACAAGCAGTCCTGCAGCGTGTTTACTTGTGTGTGTGATGCCATGTGCGATACAAGCAGTCTTGCAGCGTGTTTACTTGTGTGATGTGCGATACGAGCAGTCCTGCGGCAGGTTTACTTGTGCGATGCGCGATGGGAGCATTCCTGTGGCGTGTTTATTTGTGTGTGATATCATGTGCAATACGAGCCTCCTGCCGCGTGTTTACTTGTGTGTGACATCATGTGCGATACAAGCAGTCCTGCAGTGTTTATTTGTGTGTGACATGTGCGATACAAGCAGTCCTGCAGTGTTTATTTGTGTGTGACATGTGCGATACAAGCAGTTCTGCAGTGTGTTTATTTGTGTGTGATATCATGTGCGATACAAGCAGTTCTGCAGCGTGTTTACTTGTGTGTGATAGTTGCGATACAAGCAGTTCTGCAGCGTTTTTACTTGTGTGTGATTTTTGCGATACAAGCAGTCCTGCAGCGTGTTTACTTGTGTGTGATATCATGTGCGATGCAAACAGTCCTGCAGCGTGTTTGCTTGCGTGTGATATCATGCGTGATACAAGCTGTCCTGCAGCATGTTTACCTGTGTGATGTGATATGTGCGATACAAGCAGTCCTGTGGCGTGTTTACTTGTGTGTAATATAACGTGCGATACAAGCAGTCCTGCAGCATGTTTACCTGTGTGATGTGATATGCGCGATACAAGCAGTCCTGCGGCATGTTTACCTGTGTGATATCATGTGTGATACAAGCAGTCCTGTGGCGTGTTTACCTGTGTGTGACATCATGTGGTATACAAGCAGTCCTACGGCGTGTTTACCCGTGTCTGATATCATGTGTGATACAAGCAGTCCTGTGGTGTGTTTACCTGTGTGTGATATCATGTGGTATACAAGCAGTCCTACGGCGTGTTTACCCGTGTGTGATATCATGTGCGATACAAGCAGTCCTGCAGATTGTTTACTTCCGTGTGATATAATGTGTGATACAAGCAGTCCTGCAGCATGTTTACTTGTGTGTGATACCATGTGCGATACAAGCAGTCTTGCAGCGTGTTTACTTCTATGATGTGCGATACGAGCAGTCCTGCGGAATGTTTACCTGTGTGATGTGCGATGGGAGCAGTCCTGTGGCGTGTTTATTTGTGTGTGATATCATGTGCGATACACGCAGTCCTGCAGTGTTTATTTGTGTGTGACATGTGCGATACAAGCAGTTCTGCAGTGTGTTTATTTGAGTGTGATATCATGTGCGATACAAGCAGTTCCGCAGCGTGTTTACTTGTGTGTGTGATAGTTGCGATACAAGCAGTCCTGCAGCGTGTTTACTTGTGTGTGATATTTGCGGTACAAGCAGTCCTGCAGCGTGTTTACTTGTGTGTGATATCATGTGCGATGCAAACAGTCCTGCAGCGTGTTTGCTTGCGTGTGATATCATGCGTGATACAAGCAGTCCTGCAACATGTTTACCTGTGTGATGTGATATGTGCGATACAAGCAGTCCTGTGGCGTGTTTACTTCTGTGTAATATAACGTGCGATGCAAGCAGTCCTGCAGCATGTTTACCTGTGTGATGTGATATGCGCGATACAAGCAGTCCTGCGGCATGTTTACCTCTGTGATATCATGTGTGATACAAGCAGTCCTGTGGCGTGTTTACCTGTGTGTGTGATATCATGTGCGATACAAGCAGTCCTGCGGCGTGTTTACCCGTGTGTGATATCATGTGTGATACAAGCAGTCCTGCAGTGTGTTTACTTGCGTGTGATATATTGTGTGATACAAGCAGCCCTGCAGCGTGTTTACTTGTGTGTGATGCCATGTGCGATGCAAGCAGTCTTGCAGCGTGTTTACTTGTGTGATGTGCGATACGAGCAGTCCTGCGGCAGGTTTACTTGTGTGATGTGCGATGGGAGCAGTCCTGTGGCGTGTTTATTTGTGTGTGATATCATGTGCAATACCAGCCTCCTGCCGCGTGTTTACTTGTGTGTGATATCATGTGCGATACAAGCAGTCCTGCAGTGTTTATTTGTGTGTGACATGTGCGATACAAGCAGTTCTGCAGTGTGTTTATTTGAGTGTGATATCATGTGCGATACAAGCAGTTCCGCAGCGTGTTTACTTGTGTGTGTGATAGTTGCGATACAAGCAGTCCTGCAGCGTGTTTACTTGTGTGTGATATTTGCGGTACAAGCAGTCCTGCAGCGTGTTTACTTGTGTGTGATATCATGTGCGATGCAAACAGTCCTGCAGCGTGTTTGCTTGCGTGTGATATCATGCGTGATACAAGCAGTCCTGCAACATGTTTACCTGTGTGATGTGATATGTGCGATACAAGCAGTCCTGTGGCGTGTTTACTTCTGTGTAATATAACGTGCGATGCAAGCAGTCCTGCAGCATGTTTACCTGTGTGATGTGATATGCGCGATACAAGCAGTCCTGCGGCATGTTTACCTCTGTGATATCATGTGTGATACAAGCAGTCCTGTGGCGTGTTTACCTGTGTGTGTGATATCATGTGTGATACAAGCAGTCCTGCAGTGTTTTTACTTGCGTGTGATATAATGTGTGATACAAGCAGTCCTGCAGCATGTTTACTTGTGTGTGATACCATTTGCGATACAAGCAGTCTTGCAGCGTGTTTACTTGTGTGATGTGCGATACGATCAGTCCTGCGGCAGGTTTACTTGTGTGATGTGCGATGGGAGCAGTCCTGTGGCGTGTTTATTTGTGTGTGACATGTGCGATACAAGCAGTTCTGCAGTGTGTTTATTTGTGTGTGATATGTGCGATACAAGCAGTTCTGCAGCGTGTTTACTTGTGTGTGATAGTTGCGATACAAGCAGTCCTGCAGTGTGTTTACTTGTGTTTGATAGTTGCGATACAAGCAGTCCTGCAGCGTGTTTACTTGTGTGTGATATTTGCGATACAAGCAGTCCTGCAGCGTTTTTACTTGTGTGTGATATCATGTGCGATGCAAACAGTCCTGCAGCGTGTTTGCTTGCGTGTGATATCATGCGTGATACAAGCAGTCCTGCAACATGTTTACCTGTATGATGTGATATGTGCGATACAAGCAGTCCTGTGGCGTGTTTACTTGTGTGTAATATAACGTGCGATACAAGCAGTCCTGCAGCATGTTTACCTGTGTGATGTGATATGCGCGATACAAGCAGTCCTGCGGCGTGTTTACCTGTGTGTGATATCATGTGCGATACAAGCAGTCCTACGGCGTGTTTACCCATGTGTGATATCATGTGTGATACAAGCAGTCCTGCGGCGTGTTTACCTGTGTGTGATATCATGTGCGATACAAGCAGTCCTACGGCGTGTTTACCCATGTGTGATATCATGTGTGATACAAGCAGTCCTGCAGTGTTTTTACTTGCGTGTGATATAATGTGTGATACAAGCAGTCCTGCAGCATGTTTACTTGTGTGTGATACCATTTGCGATACAAGAAGTCTTGCAGCGTGTTTACTTGTGTGATGTGCGATACGAGCAGTCCTGCGGCAGGTTTACTTGTGTGATGTGCGATGGGAGCAGTCCTGTGGCGTGTTTATTTGTGTGTGACATGTGCGATACAAGCAGTTCTGCAGTGTGTTTATTTGTGTGTGATATGTGCGATACAAGCAGTTCTGCAGCGTGTTTACTTGTGTGTGATAGTTGCGATACAAGCTGTCCTGCAGCGTGTTTACTTGTGTGTGATATTTGCGATACAAGCAGTCCTGCAGCGTGTTTACTTGTGTGTGATATCATGTGCGATGCAAACAGTCCTGCAGCGTGTTTACTTGCGTGTGATATCATGCGTGATACAAGCAGTCCTGCAACATGTTTACCTGTGTGGTGTGATATGTGCGATACAAGTAGTCCTGTGGCGTGTTTACTTGTGTGTAATATAACGTGCGATACAAGCAGTCCTGCAGCATGTTTACCTGTGTGATGTGATATGCGCGATACAAGCAGTCCTGCGGCATGTTTACCTGTTTGATATCATGTGTGATACACGCAGTCCTGTGGTGTGTTTACCTGTGTGTGATATCATGTGCGATACAAGCAGTCATATGGCGTGTTTACCCGTGTGTGATATCATGTGCGATACAAGCAGTCCTGCGGCGTGTTTACCTGTGTGTGATATCATGCGTGATACAAGCAGTCCTGCAACATGTTTACCTGTATGATGTGATATGTGCGATACAAGTAGTCCTGTGGCGTGTTTACTTGTGTGTAATATAACGTGCGATACAAGCAGTCCTGCAGCATGTTTACCTGTGTGATGTGATATGCGCGATACAAGCAGTCCTGCGGCATGTTTACCTGTTTGATATCATGTGTGATACAAGCAGTCCTGTGGTGTGTTTACCTGTGTGTGATATCATGTGCGATACAAGCAGTCATATGGCGTGTTTACCCGTGTGTGATATCATGTGCGATACAAGCAGTCCTGCGGCGTGTTTACCTGTGTGTGATATCATGTGCGATACAAGCAGTCCTACGGCGTGTTTACCCGTGTGTGATATCATGTGTGATACAAGCAGTCCTGCGGCGTGTTTACCTGTGCGTGATATCATGTGCGATACAAGCAGTCCTGCGGCGTGTTTACCTGCGAGTGATATCATGTGTGATACAAGCAGTCTTTTTTTACCTAGGACTATTTTGCAGTTAGTTTGGTGAAAAGATGGTTGTATGAATCAAGATGTCCAGTAGATGTTCCAGAAGAAGTCCAGTGTGTGTTTATAGCTGGAGGAAGTCTCCCAGCATCTTGTGGCCTCTTCCTCTCGGCCTCAGCAGGGGGGCTGCTGGGGGTCCAGCTAAGTCAATATCCCGGGGGCCCTCCTCCGCATGTAAACAAACTTGTCCTGCGGGATGAGGGCGACTCGCCCCGTGCTGGCGATGTTCTGTCGCACGTTTATCATCTCACTTGACACACCACTTGGAATCATTTCACTCTTTCAACGCTCAACTCTTTGCAAGTGTGCACAGTAATGCTTGGAAGTACCACAAGTAGTACTGCTTCAATGTCCATCAATCAAAGTTTATTTATATAGCCCTTAATCACAAATGTCTCAAAGGGCTGCACAAGCCACAACGACATCCTCGGCTCAGATCCCACATCAGGGCAAGAAAAACCCCAACCCGATGGGAACAATGAGAAACCTTGGAAGGGACCACAGATGTGGGGGCACTAGTAGTAGTGCTTGAAAGTACCACTAGTAGTAGTGTTAGAAAGTACCACTAGTAGTAGTACTTGAAAGTACCACTAGTAGTAGTGCTTGAAAGTACCACTAGTAGTAGTGTTAGAAAGTACCACTAGTAGTAGTACTTGAAAGTACCACTAGTAGTAGTGCTTAAAAGTACCACTAGTAGTGCTTAAAAGTACCACTAGGAGTGCTTGAAAGTACCACTAGTAGTGCTTAAAAGTACCACTAGGAGTGCTTGAAAGTACCACTAGGAGTACTTGAAAGTACCACTAGGAGTGCTTGAAAGTACCACTAGGAGTGCTTGAAAGTACCACCAGGAGTGCCTGAAAGTACCACCAGGAGTGCCCGAAAGTATCACAAGGAGTGCCCGAAAGTACCACCAGGAGTGCCCGAAAGTACCACCAGGAGTGCCCGAAAGTACCACCAGGAGTGCCCGAAAGTATCACAAGGAGTGCCCGAAAGTACCACCAGGAGTGCCCGAAAGTACCACCAGGAGTGCCCGAAAGTACCACCAGGAGTGCCCGAAAGTACCACAAGGAGTGCCCGAAAGTACCACAAGGAGGGCCCGAAAGTACCACCAGGAGTGCCCGAAAGTACCACAAGGAGTGCCCGAAAGTACCACCAGGAGTGCCTGAAAGTACCACGAGGAGTGCCTGAAAGTATCACAAGGAGTGCCCACTAGGAGTGCCCAAAAGTACCACCAGGAGTGCCCGAAAGTACCACAAGGAGTGCCCGAAAGTACCACCAGGAGTGCCTGAAAGTATCACAAGGAGTGCCCACTAGGAGTGCCCAAAAGTACCACCAGGAGTGCCCGAAAGTACCACCAGGAGTGCACGAAAGTACCACCAGGAGTGCCTGAAAGTACCACCAGGAGTGCCTGAAAGTACCACCAGGAGTGCCTGAAAGTATCCCAAGGAGTGCCCACTAGGAGTGCCCAAAAGTACCACCAGGAGTGCCCGAAAGTACCACCAGGAGTGCCCGAAAGTACCACCAGGAGTGCCTGAAAGTATCACAAGGAGTGCCCACTAGGAGTGCCCAAAAGTACCACCAGAAGTGCCCGAAAGTACCACAAGGAGTGCCCGAAAGTACCACAAGGAGTGCCAAAAAGTACCACCAGGAGTGCCCGAAAGTACCACAAGGAGTGCCCGAAAGTACCAAAAGGAGTGCCCGAAAGTACCACCAGTAGTGCCCGAAAGTACCACCAGTAGTGCCCGAAAGTACCACCAGGAGTGCCGAAAAGTACCACCAGGAGTGCCTGAAAGTACCACCAGGAGTGCCTGAAAGTACCACCAGGAGTGCCTGAAAGTATCACAAGGAGTGCCCACTAGGAATGCCCAAAAGTACCACCAGGAGTGCCCGAAAGTACCACAAGGAGTGCCCGAAAGTACCACAAGGAGTGCCCGAAAGTACCACAAGGAGTGCCCAAAAGTACCACCAGGAGTGCCCGAAAGTACCACCAGGAGTGCCCGAAAGTACCAAAAGGAGTGCCCGAAAGTACCACCAGGAGTGCCTGAAAATACCACCAGGAGTGCCTGAAAGTATCACAAGGAGTGCCCAAAAGTACCACCAGGAGTGCCCAAAAGTAACACCAGGAGTGCCCGAAAGTATCACCAGGAGTGCCCGAAAGTACCACCAGGAGTGCCCGAAAGTACCACCAGGAGTGCCTGAAAGTACCACCAGGAGTGCCTGAAAGTATCACAAGGAGTGCCCACTAGGAGTGCCCAAAAGTACCACCAGGAGTGCCCGAAAGTACCACCAGGAGTGCCTAAAAGTACCACCAGGAGTGCCCGAAAGTACCCAAAGAGTGCCCGAAAGTACCACAAGGAGTGCCCAAAAGTACCACCAGGAGTGCCCGAAAGTACCACCAGTAGTGCCCGAAAGTACCACCAGTAGTGCCCGAAAGTACCACCAGGAGTGCCCGAAAGTGCCACCTGGAGTGCCCGAAAGTACCTGAAGGAGTGCATGAAAGTACCAACTTAAAGTACCATAAGTGGTGTTTCAAAAGGCCAAGAAGTGATCAAATCTCCAGGAGCTGAAATATTGCGTGAGTAAATGTGTGCTGTGATGATGCAGTATTATGTCTGTGATGATGCAGTATTATGTAAACATGGTTCAGTACTGTGTGTTCTAATGTATTAATAAGGCATACTAAATCAGGTATCAGACGTGTGTGCGGTCACAACACTTTCTGGAACATTGACCAGATGCTGGTCACGGGTCAACAAATGATTCAGACTCTCTTTCCTTTTCTTTTCCTGCACTTCTTCTCATCTTTACTGTAACAATAGCATTCCCTAACGTGTCTGCTCGTCGCCATGGAAACGCTCCTGCAGGTCCAAGTCCCGCCTGCACACCTTTCCTGCGTTTGTTGGAGCGTTTTAGGCGGCGCCAGCAAGGTGAGCGGCGCCTTTACATGAAGGCGGACGCTACGGGCTTGAATCTTTTTAGCACCTGGCATACTTGCCAACCCTCCCGGATTTTCCGGGAGACTCCCGAAATTCAGCGCCTCTCCCGAAAACCTCCCGGGACAAATTTTCTCCCGAAAATCTCCCGAAATTCAGGCGGAGCTGGGGGCCACGCCCCCTCCAGCTCCATGCGGACCTGAGTGACGTGTTGACAGCCTGTTTACAACATTGCCGTAAACAGCAATGTTGTGACACTTTTAAACAGGACAATACTGCCATCTACTGTACATGCATATGTGACCCACCCATAATGTGTCACATTTTTGTGTTGATTTATTCATTTTATTTTGTGGTTTGAATTCGTTTTTGGAGCTGTCAGTAGGGGGGCAGTAGGGCGTTTCTTCCCAATTGAATGCTATCACCTGCAGACCGGAAGTGTCTTGTCATTCTGATGAGCGCGGCCAGTCTGTGAACAATTGAAACGTCCTGTGTGCTTTTTCCTCCTGCATAACAGGTTAGTTTTGGTGAATCAACTCACTGAATAATATCCATGTGATCTTTATAAGTTTAAGTACACATTCTGATGGTGGAGCCTAAACTCTAAAGTGTTTGTGAGTTGTAGTTTGTATTTGTGAATGAATCCAGTGCACAGCTGCATGTAATCAATACAAAAAGGCGACGTGAGTACGCAATGTTTATATAGAAACTTCTGATCCTAATTCAGACTCCCAAATTAGAGCTCCCGTTTTCTTATTGATTTTATAATGTATATTTTTATAATGTGTGTGTTCTGAAATAGTGACAGAGAATAGAACAAGGATGGACAATTCAACCCTTAACTCAACAATGAGTAGATGAGTGTTATGTGTGTGTATATGTGTAAATAAATGAACACTGAAATTCAAGTATTTCTTTTATTTATTTATTTATATATATATTGTATATATATATATATATATATATATATATATATATATATATATATATATATATATATATATATATAGCTAGAATTCACTGAAAGTCAAGTATTTCTTATATATGTATATATATCTTAACCACGCCCCCAACCACGCCCCCTGCCCCACCCCCGACCACGCCCCCCAGTGACAGAGAATAGAACAAGGATGGACAATTCAACCCTTAACTCAACAATGAGTAGATGAGTGTTATGTGTGTGTATATGTGTAAATAAATGAACACTGAAATTCAAGTATTTCTCTTATTTATTTATTTATATATATATTGTATGTATGTATATATATATATATATATATATATATATATATATATATATATATATATATATATATATGTAATAAAATATATATATATATATATATATATATATATATATATATATATATATATATATATATATATATATATATATATATATATAGCTAGAATTCACTGAAAGTCAAGTATTTCTTATATATATATATATATCTTAACCACGCCCCAAACCACGCCCCCTGCCCCACCCCTGACCACGCCCCCCACACCCCACCTCCCGAAATCGGAGGTCTCAAGGTTGGCAAGTATTCCATTCCCATTCCTGGGGGGACGATTCGATTCAGAATCGATTCTTGATTCAACACGATGCTTTTTTTGATACAGTAATTATTATTAGGCTTTTTCAAAACAGGTTACAAAATCTCCTTCTGGTTACACGGAGATGGCCTAAAAAAGTATTTTTGAAAATGTATTCTAATAAAAAAATAAAATAAATGTAAATAGATTTTTCCATATTATAAAGTGATTTGGAATCAGGATGAATAGAAACCGTGATTCGGGTGTGATTTATTTTTTTGTGTGCCCCTAGTGGACGCCAGGGCTGAGAATCTTTGAGCGCGTAACGAATCAATCCGATTTCGATTCGGAACTGAGTCTTGGTTCAAACCTGTTCTGATAATGTATTATGTGGTATACTAGTGAAACTTTTTTAAAACAGGTTAGAGGTGGGAAAAGCTCCTTCTAGTTCAGGGGTCGGCAACCCGCGGCTCTAGAGCCGCATGCGGCTCTTTAGCGCCGCCCTAGTGGCTCTCTGGATCTTTTTAAAAAATGGATGAAAAATAGAAAAAGATGAGAGGAAAAAAAAAAAAAAGTTTTGTTTTAATATGGTTTCTGTAGGAGGACAAACATGACACAAACCTCCCTAATTGTTATAAAACTACACTTGTCAGCTTCACTGATTCGAGTATTTGGCGAGCGCCGTTTTGTCCTACTAATTTTGGCGGTCCTTGAACTCACCTTAGTTTGTTTACATGTATAACTTTCTCCGACGTTCTAGGACGTGTTTCATGCCACTTCTTTTTCTGTCTCATTTTGTCCACCAAACTTTTAAGGTTGTGCGTGAATGCACAAAGGTGAGTTTTGTTGATGTTATTGACTTGTGTGGAGTGCTAATCGGACATATTTGGTCACTGCAAGCTAATCGATGCTAACATGCTATTTAGGCTAGCTATATGTACATATTGCATCATTATGCCTCATTTGTAGGTGTATTTGAGGTCATTTAGTTTCCTTTAAGTCCTCTTAATTCAATTTATATCTCATGACACATGTAATATGGCTTTTAATTTTTTGCGGCTCCAGACAGATTTGTTTTTGTATTTTTGGTCCAATATGGCTCTTTCAACATTTTGGGTTGCCGACCCCTGGTCTAGTTGCATGGACATGGTCTTAAAGCGTCTTTTACAAATGTAGTCTTCTGAATAAAATATTTAAAAATTACTTTTTTTTTTTTTTTTTTTTATTGATCTGTGAACATTATGAATCAATTTAGAACCAGGTCGTATAAGAATTGCAATTCGGATGTGATTGGAATTGTATTTATTTTATTTTATTTTTTGTACACCCCGAGTGGACGCTATAAGTGTGAATCTTTGGGCACCTCACGATTCCATACCATTCCAATTCTTAAAGTGACGATTCAATTCAAAACCGATTCTCGCAATGTATTATTTAGTATAAAAATAATGGAACAGGTTAGAAAATCTCCGTCTGGTTGCATTAAGATGGCCTAAAAACGTATTTTGAAAACGTATTCTTATATAAAAAATATTTTTTAATTGTGTATTTTTAATCGATTTTGCAAAATTATGAATCAAGAGTTGGTAAGAATAAGAATCGCGATATGGGTATGACTTGTTTTTTTTGTGTGTGCACTAGGGATGTCCCGATCCAGGTTTTTGCACTTCCGATCCGATACCGATATTGTTTTTGCACTTCCGATCCGATACCGATACTGACCGATACTGGCCTATCCGAGCATGTATTAAAGTTTAAAGTTATTTAGCCTACTTGGTTGTCAGAATCATGTTGAAAAGGGTTTTAGTACTCTTGATAACAACTAGCCAGCTGAATTAGGGGAGTTTGAATAATACACAATGGTTGGCAACAAGAAACTGACCTGTTTATTCAAGGATAAACACAAAATAGACAAAATTATACATGACAAACAGAAATGGCATCATTGAAACAAGGGCTGGGCAATATGGCCTTTTTTTAATATTGCGATATTTTAAGGCCATATTGCGATACATGATATATATCTCGATATTTTGCCTCAGCCTTGAATGAACACTTGATGCATATAATCACAGCAGTATGATGATTTTATGTGTTTTGATTGATTGATTGAGACTTTTATTAGTAGGTTGCACAGTGAAGTACATATTCCGTACAATTGACCACTAAATGGTAACACCCCAATAAGTTTTTCAACTTGTTTAAGTCGGGGTCCACTTAAATTGATTCATGATACAGATATATACTATCAGCAGAGGTGGGTAGAGTAGCCAGAAATTGTACTCAAGTAAGAGTACTGTTACTTTAGAGATTTATTACTCAAGTAAAAGTAATGAGTAGTCACCCAAATATTTACTTGAGTAAAAGTAAAAAGTATGTTGTGAAAAAACTACTCAAGTACTGAGTAACTGATGAGTAACATACACACACATATCATATATATATATATATATATATATATATATATATATATATATATATATATATATATATATATATATATATATATATATATATATATATATATATGTCTTAATAAGGTTATCCAAAAAATAGTGCTCGATACCGTAGTAGAGCGCAATATATGTATGTGTGGGAAAAAAATCACAAGACTATTTCATCTCTAAAGGCCTGTTTCATGAGGGGGGGTACCCTCAATCATCAGGAGATTTTTTTCCCACACATACATATATATATATATATATATATATATATATATATATATATACATACATATATACACATACATTGATATATACAGTATATCATTTATATTTATTTATTTTGCCGTTTTTGTTTACATGTTAAAGGTGTTTTAATGAATATACATGCATGTTTAACACATATAGATTCCTTTCTTTCATGAAGACAAGAATATAAGTTGGTGTATTACCTGATTCTGATGACTTGCATTGATTGTAATCAGACAGCAGTGCTTAACGTCCATGTTTTCAAATGCAGGAGAAAAAAAGTTCCTCCTTTCTGTCTAATACCACATGAAAGTGGTTGGTTTTTGGTATCTTATTTGTCCAGCTTCCATATTCGTTTTCACACACTTTACAAGAAATACATTGGCGGCAAATTCCGTAGCTTGCTAGCTTGTTTGCGCTGGCTTTCGGAGACTCTTATTTTGAAAGCGCAGGCGCGATGGAGCGGCACTTTTATTGTGAAGACAGGAACTGTGCAGTCAGTCTTTAGGCTTGTGACGGGATGTACGTTTGAAATAAAAAAGTGCCTTTTTTCCTTCACACTTTTGATTGATTGATTGAAACTTGTATTAGTAGATTGCACAGTACAGTACATATTCTGTACAATTGACCACTAAATGGTAACACCCCAATAAGTTTTTCAATTTGTTTAAGTCAGGTCATGTGACCGCCTGGCTCTGTTTGATTGGTCCAACGTCACCAGTGACTGCATCTGATTGGTGGAACGGAGTCAAACGTCACTAGTGACTGCATTTTATTGGTGGAACGGAGTGAAACGTCACCAGTAAGGCAGGCACTTTGAAGGTCTGTCTGACAGACCAAAACAAACAAAGCGTGCATTAACAGATCGATAAAAATTAGTAGCGAGTAGCGAGTTGAATGTAGATAAAAGTAGCGGAGTAAAAGTAGCAGAGTAAAAGTAGCGTTTCTTCTCTATAAATATACTCAAGTAAAAGTAAAAGTAAGTTGCATTAAAACTACTCTTAGAAGTACAATTTATCCCAAAAGTTACTCAAGTAGATGTAACGGAGTAAATGTAGCGCGTTACTACCCACCTCTGACTATCAGATATATACTATCATCATAATACAGTCATCACACAAGATAATCACATTGAATTATTTACATTATTTATAATCCAGGGTGTGGAGGGGGGTGCCTGATGTAAGTGTCAAAAAGACAGCCAAAAGAGTTTGATATGAGAATAAATCCAAAGTTAAAATATAGGGTAGAAATGCATCCATTTGCAGGAAATGTAGTCTTGATTTTCAACATTTTCTTTTAAGGCTTGCATGTCTACATTAAAACATTCTTCTTCATACTGCATTAATATATGCTACTTTTAAACTTTCATGCAGAGAAGGAAATCACAACAAAAAAAAATCACTAATTTTTTCATACGGTGTTGATGTGGAAATTTTTGCCTCAGCATTTTGATGGTGTGGGCGTGTGGCACCGAATGGAGATAAGCGTCTCGACAGACGTCACAATATTTGAACAATGATGACGAAAACTGTTTTCTCTGTCGTGTCCGTGTGTCGAAAATTGTTTTGCGCTTATTTTTAGGGCCCGCAATGGCCCATTGCAAAAGGACTCCCGAAGGGAGTCCTTATGCAATGGGACATAAGGACCTATTGTATTTGTAAGGTTTTATTATTCTTTCTTTCTTTCTTCTTCCGCCGCCTCTTTGAGCACTAATTTGACCCACTTAACATGCTTCAAAACTCACCATATTTGACCCACACATCAGGACCTGCGAAAATTGCCTTTTAATAAAAAAAAACGAACCCCAAAACTCAAAATTGCGCTCTAGCGCCCCCTAGGAAGAAGAAAAAACTACGCTGCCTGTAACTCCCACTAGGAAGGTCGGAGAGACATGAAACAAAAACCTTTATGTAGGTCTGACTTAGATCTACATTTCATAATTGTATATCCTCGGGCTAAAATCAACAGGAAGTTGGCAATTCCCCCTTCAAGACAAAAAAGTATTAAAAACAGTCACTTTTGCCTCTCTGCGCTGTAATTTGACCCCCTTAACATGCTTCAAAACTCACCGAACTGAACGCACACATCAGGACTGGCAAAAACTGTGATCTAATAAAAAAACCTTACCCCAAATTCAAATATTGCACTCTACAGCAATTTTTGAATAAAACGGAGAAAAAACTGCTCCTCGGAAGAAAATAATTACAAAACTGCCTGTAACTCCCACTGGGAAGGTCAGAGAGACATGAAACAAAAACCTCTATGTAGGTCTCACTTAGACCTACATTTCATAAATTGACAACCCCCAGCAAAAATCAACAGGAAGTTTGCTATTCCCCCTTCTAAAATTTTTTTTTGTAAAAACCGGTTACCTTCCTTCAAAATCTATCTCCTCTGAGCGCGTTTGTCGTTTAAAGTTAAAGTTAAAGTTAAAGTACCAATGATTGTCACACACACACTAGGTGTGGCGAAATTATTCTCTGCATTTGACCCATCACCCTTGATCACCCCCTGGGAGGTGAGGGGAGCAGTGGGCAGCAGCGGTGGCTGCGCCCGGGAATCATTTTCGGTGATTTAACCCCCAATTCCAACCCTTGATGCTGAGTGACAAGCAGGGAGGAAATGGGTCCCATTTTTATAGTCTTTGGTATGACTCGGCCGGGGTTTGAACCCACAACCTACCGATCTCAGGGCGGACACTCTAACCACTAGGCCACTGAGTCGGTCGGTTTCGGCTTCAAACTAACACAGGAAAGAGATTAAACCCTTGTGATTAAAAGTATAGATGGGATTTTTAATAACTGCTCCGGTTTTGATTTTATGACCCTTCAAAGACCCGCTGCGCTGATGCTGCTGCGGTGCTGTTTTTTTAAGATGGCTGCTCAAAAGCAGGAAGCACCAACATGCCCACACAATGCAGACAAGGTAGGTACACTAGACAAAAGTCTTGGGACACTTCAGACTAAAAGTAGACAAAAGTATTGGGACACTTAGGACTAGCACCTGCCAAATACGCGGGCCCGACCAATGCTGCTTGCAGCTTTATTTTATTTTATTTTGTGCGTGGCATATAATTGCTATGCGCAGAGGACGTTTAAACAGTGCGCAATTGCACAAGCGCGCACCTTAGAGAGAACGTTGGTCACACGGCTGCGCTAGCATCACAGCTAACGTTTGCCATCTCTCTGCTCCGGGAGGGCTTATACGTATGTGACGTATGACGTGACAGTATGTGACGTGTGTAAGAAGGTGCGCTTGCTGTCTGTGAGAGGGAGACACAGAAAAGAGTGAGAAGAGCCTGTCGTGTAATGCCAGCAGCTAAAAGCAACTGCGTTAGAATCCACAGACCTGTGTTGTGTTGAAGGTGTGCTGGAAAATGCGGAACGGAAATTATAGGGAGCAGCAGAAAAGTGGAATGTACTATTTAAATAGGTGCGTTGGAAAACACGGAGCAGAGTTTTTTTTTTTAACTGGATCTGGATCGGCATTTTCCCATGCCTTGCCGATACGCATTTTTTTGCAAATATCGGCGGCCGATCCGATCCAAAAATCGGATCGGGACATCCCTAGTGTGCACCCCTAACGGTTCGTATTGGAGCTGGGAAAAAGTAGTGTTTTTTTTTTTTAGATGCATCGCAATTCGGACATGGACGATTATAAAATCGATTAGTAAACGTCAATAATGGATTTATTTATTGTAAATAAAATAATGCGCCACAGTTGTAAAATGTGTCTGACCGCAGCGAGCCATCTTACCGACCAGCTCCTTTATTTATGTTGCAGTTTTGCACACATTTCCATTAATTTAATACATGTGATGGGAATTCATTTCATTGTCACTTACTACAAATGCACCGTTTTTAAAAAGTTGCAAAGTGTGGACCGACACCAGCAGATGACATGGCACCCCAAACCATCACTGATGGTGGAAACTTTACACTAGACTTCAGGCAACGTGGATCCTGTGCCTCTCCTGTCTTCCTCCAGACTCTGGGACCTCGATTTCCAAAGGAAATGCAAAATTTGCATGGTTGGGTGATGGTTTGTGGTGCCATGTCATCTGCTGGTGTCGGTCCACTCTGTTTCCTGAGATCCAGGGTCAACGCAGCCGTCTACCAGCAAGTTTTAGAGCACTTCATGCTTCCTGCTGCTGACCTGCTCTATGGAGATGGAGATTTCAAGTTCCAACAGGACTTGGCGCCTGCACACAGCGCAAAATCTACCCGTGCCTGGTTTACGGACCATGGTATTTCTGTTCTAAATTGGCCCGCCAACTCCCCTGACCTTAGCCCCATAGAAAATCTGTGGGGTATTGTGAAAAGGAAGATGCAGAATGCCAGACCCAAAAACGCAGAAGAGTTGAAGGCCACTATCAGAGCAACCTGGGCTCTCATAACACCTGAGCAGTGCCAGAAACTCATCGACTCCATGCCACGCCGCATTAACGCAGTAATTGAGGCAAAAGGAGCTCCAACCAAGTATTGAGTATTGTACATGCTCATATTTTTCATTTTCATACTTTTCAGTTGGCCAACATTTCTAAAAATCCCTTTTTTGTATTAGCCTTAAGTAATATTCTAATTTTGTGACACACGGAATTTTGGATTTTCATTTGTTGCCACTTCAAATCATCAAAATTAAATGAAATAAACATTTGAATGCATCAGTCTGTGTGCAATGAATAAATATAATGTACAAGTTACACCTTTTGAATGCAATTACTGAAATAAATCAAGTTTTTCAAAATATTCTAATTTACTGGCTTTTACCTGTATATATATTCTATAAAAAAAAAAATTTATACAGTATATTTTAGAAAATTTAAATGGATTTAGAATTGGCTTGAATAAGAAGAGTGACTGGGATGTGAATTGAATGTTTTGTGCACCCCTAGTGGATGCCCTTTGGGGGACCCCCCCCCCCACCCTCCGCCAGAGTTGTGTATTTACTTTTGGGACTTGCGTGGAATGATGTGAATTTTGGGCGGAACGTCTTTGGCATGCCGGTGGAATATTGAGGCTTTTAGGAGGCATAGCGGTCATAACACGCTGGAATATTCTCAGCTATTTCATGTTTGTTGACTCAATTGACGCGATCCTGTACAATAAAACCCGCTTCTTCTGGGACGTTACGTGGCGTCAGGAACATTTATCGCCATCAATGTCGTTCTTTAGTCCCAGGTAAACTTCTCAAAATGTCTCTCAGAAATCTAATAACCGTTCAATACTTCTTCACGTTTCAGTTATGAGGCCCGATGGGCAAATAAACGGCTCCTAAGTGGCGTCGCTCGCCTCTCCGATAATCAGCGGCGGCTCTGCGGAGGCCCCTGGTTGTGTTTGTTTGCGGGGTCAGTCCCCCCCACCCCCCCCGCCGCCGTGCAGGCAGGAAGCGGCGCCGGAGGAAATAACGCCGCGGCGGGTCGTCATACGCCAATCAACGTACAGCAAAGTGACAAACATTAGTTGTTTTTACCCCGGGGAATACAGTTTGTCCGTCTACATTAAAAACGCATTTGTCTACGCGTCTTTTGCCAGGGGTCAAAGTTGTTGTACATAACGAGCAGCCTGCCAGGGACTTGTGTAAATATTTTGTTGGTCTTCATCATCACTGCTCATCAATCAGCCCAGAGATGCTGACGAGGGAGGACAACATTTCTTCTTATCAGCACCAGCGTGTCCTCACAAATAGCAAGGAATTCATCCACCGATAAATAATGCTGGACTTTGATCGATTTACGTAGGCCTGGGCCGATAACAAATGTTGCCGGACGATATATTGACCTAAAAATCATCGCTGATAAATGGTATTATTTCCATTTTTTTAGGCTAAATGAACATGACAACACATAACTATGGAAGTAAAGCCTTACAAATGCAATGAACTTGTGTCTCGTATTGTAATTAAATGTAATTAGTTAAATACCAAGTTAAATAAAACAAACAAATAATACAAATAAAATATACTGTCTGTAAGCAATATTTAGCATTTGAATAAAAATCACAACCAAAAGCAATAAAATAGGTTCTGTCACCCAACTATTCACTAAGGCATTGGCTGATTAACAAATGTTGCCGGATGATATATTGACCTACAAATTATCGCCGATAAATGGTATTATTTCCATTTTTTTTTAGGCCAAATGAATCACTGATGTCATGACAACACATAACTATAGAAGTAAAGCCTTACAAATGCAATGAACTTGTGTGTCTCGTATTGTAATTAAAATGTAAATTTTTTAATACCAAGTTAAATAAAACAAACAAATTATGAAAATAAAATATACTGTCTGTAAGCTAAATTTTGCATTAAAATAAATACCACAACCAAAAGCAATAAAATAGGTTCTGTCACCGACCGATTTACGTAGGCCTGGGCCGATAACAAATGTTGCCGGACGATATATTGACCTAAAAATTATCGCTGATAAATGGTATTATTTCCATTTTTTTAGGCTAAATGAACATGACAACACATAACTATGGAAGTAAAGCCTTACAAATGCAATGAACTTGTGTTTTCGTATTGTAATTAAAATGTAATTTTTTTGAATACCAAGGTAAATAAAACAAACAAATAATAAAAATAAAATATACTGTCTATAAGCAAAATTTTTCATTTTAATAAAAATCACAACCAAAAGCAGTAAAATAGGTTCTGTCACCCACTGAGGCCTGGACCGATAACAAATGTTGCCGGACGATACATTAACCTACAAATTATCGCCGATAAATAGTATTATTTCCATTTTTTTTAGGCCAAATGAATCACTGATGTCATGACAACACATAACTATAGAAGTAAAGCCTTACAAATACAATGAACTTGTGTGTCTCGTATTGTAATTAAAATGTACATTTTTAATACCAAGTTAAATAAAACAAACAAATTATGAAAATAACATATACTGCCTGTAAGCTAAATTTTGCATTAAAATAAATATCACAACCAAAAGCAATAAAATAGGTTCTGTCACCGACCGATTTACGTAGGCCTGGGCCGATAACAAATGTTGCCGGACAATATATTGACCTAAAAATGATCGCTGATAAATTATATTATTTCCATTTTTTTAGGCTAAATGAATCACTGATGTCATGACAACACATAACTATGGAAGTAAAGCCTTACAAATGCAATTAACTTGTGTGTCTCGTATTGTAATTAAAATTTATTTTTTTTAATACCAAGGTAAATAAAGCAAACAAATAATAAAAATACAATAGACTGTCTATGAGCAAAATTTAGCATTTGAATAAATATCACAACCAAAATAAATAAAATAAATTCTGTCAACCACCGAGTAACGTAGGTCTGGGCCGATAACAAATGTTGCCGGACAATATATTGACCTAAAAATTATCGCCGATAAATGATATTATTATTTATTTTTTTTAGGCCAAATGAATCACTGATGTCATGACAACACATAACTATGGAAGTAAAGCCTTACAAATGCAACTTGTGTCTCGTATTGTAATTAAATGTAATCTGTTAAATACCACGTTAAATAAAACAAACAAATAATACAAATAAAATATACTGTCTGTAAGCAAAATTTAGCCTTTGAAAAAATATTACAACCAAAAGCAATAAAATAGGTTCTGTCACCCACCGAATAACGTAGGCCTGGGCCGATAACAAATGTTGCCGGACGATATATTGACCTAAAAATGATTGCCAGTAAATTATATTATTGCCATTTTGTTTTGGAGGCCAAATGAATCACTGATGTCATGACATCACATAATAACTATGGAAGTAAAGCCTTATAAATGCAATTAAATTGTGTGTCTTGTATTGTAATTAAAATGTACATTTTTTAATACCAAGTTAAATAAAACAAACAAATTATAAAAATAAAATATATTGTCTGTAAGCAAAATTTAGCATTTGAATAAATATCACAACCAAAAGCAATAAAATAGGTTCTGTCACCCACCGAGTAACGTAGGCTTGGGCCGATAACAAATATTGCCGGACGATATATTGACCTACTAATTATCGCCGATAAATGGTATTATTTCCATTTTTTTCAGGCCAAATGAATCACTGATGTCATGACATCACATAACTATAGAAGTAAAGCCTTACAAATGCAATGAACTTGTGTGTCTCGTATTGTAATTAAAATGTAATTTTTTTAATACCAAGTTAAATAAAACAAACAAATAATAAAAATAAAATATACTGTCTATAAGCAAAATGTTGCATTTGAATAAAAATCACAACCAAAAGCAATAAAATAGGTTCTGTCTCCCACTGAGGCCTGGACCGATAACAAATGTTGCCGGACGATACATTAACTTACAAATTATCGCCGATAAATGGTATTATTTCCATTTTTTTAGGCCAAATAAATCACTGATGTCATGACAACACATAACTATGGAAGCAAAGCCTTACAAATGCAATGAACCTGTGTGTCTTTTATTGTAATTAAAATTTAAATTTTTTAATACCAAGTTAAATAAAACAAACAAATTATGAAAATAAAATATACTGCCTGTAAGCTAAATTATGCATTAAAATAAATATCACAACCAAAAGCAATAAAATAGGTTCTGTCACCGACCGATTTATGTAGGCCTGGGCCGATAACAAATGTTGCCGGACGATATATTGACCTAAAAATTATCCCTGATAAATGGTATTATTTCCATTTTTTTAGGCTAAATGAACCACTGATGTCATGACAACACATAACTATGGAAGTAAAGCCTTACAAATGCAATGAACTTGTGTTTTTGTTTTGTAATTAAAATGTAATTTTTTGAATACCAAGGTAAATAAAACAAACAAATAATAAAAATAAAATATACTGTCTATAAGCAAAATTTTGCATTTGAATAAAAATCACAACCAAAAGCAATAAAATAGGTTCTGTCACCCACTGAGGCCTGGACCGATAACAAATGTTGCCGGACGATACATTGACCTACAAATTATCGCCGATAAATGGTATTATTTCAATTTTTTTTAGGCCAAATAAATCACTGATGTCATGACAACACATAACTATGGAAGTAAAGCCTTACAAATGCAATGAACCTGTGTGTCTTTTATTGTAATTAAAATTTCAATTTTTTAATACCAAGTTAAATAAAACAAACAAAAAAATAATACAAAATATACTGTCTGTAAGCAAAATTTAGCATTCAAATAAATATCACAACCAAAAGCAATAAAATAGGTTCTGTCACCCACCGGTTTACGTAGGCTTGGGCCGATAACAAATGTTGCCGGACGATATATTGACCTAGAAATTATCGCTGATAAATGGTATTATTTCAATTTTTTTTTAGGCTAAATGAACCACTGATGTCATGACAACACATAACTATGGAAGTAAAGCCTTACAAATGCAATGAACTTGTGTTTTCGTATTGTAATTCAAATGTAATTTTTTGAATACCAAGGTAAATAAAACAAACAAATAATAAAAATAAAATATACTGTCTATAAGCAAAATTTTGCATTTGAATAAAAATCACAACCAAAAGCAATAAAATAGGTTTTGTCACCCACCGATTTACGTAGGCCTGGGCCGATAACAAATGTTGCCGGGCGATATATTGACCTAAAAATTATTGCAGATAAATTATATTATTGCCATTTTTTTTTGGAAGCCAAATGAATCACTGATGTCATGACAACACATAACTATGGAAGTAAAGCCTTACAAATGCAACTTGTGTCTCGTATTGTAATTAAATGTAATTTGTTAAATACCACGTTAAATAAAACAAACAAATAATACAAATAAAATATACTGTCTGTAAGCAAAATTTAGCATTTGAAAAAATATCACAACCAAAAGCAATAAAATAGGTTCTGTCACCCACCGAATAACGTAGGCCTGGGCCGATAACAAATGTTGCCGGACGATATATTGACCTAAAAATGATTGCCAATAAATTATATTATTGCTATTTTGTTTTGGAGGCCAAATGAATCACTGATGTCATGACATCACATAATAACTATGGAAGTAAAGCCTTATAAATGCAATTAAATTGTGTGTCTTGTATTGTAATTAAATGTACATTTTTTAATACCAAGTTAAATAAAACAAACAAATTATAAAAATAAAATATATTGTCTGTAAGCAAAATTTAGCATTTGAATAAATATCACAACCAAAAGCAATAAAATAGGTTCTGTCACCCACCGAGTAACGTAGGCTTGGGCCGATAACAAATATTGCCGGACGATATATTGACCTACTAATTATCGCCGATAAATGGTATTATTTCCATTTTTTTCAGGCCAAATGAATCACTGATGTCATGACAACACATAACTATAGAAGTAAAGCCTTACAAATGCAATGAACTTGTGTGTCTCGTATTGTAATTAAAATGTAATTTTTTTAATACCAAGTTAAATAAAACAAACAAATAATAAAAATAAAATATACTGTCTATAAGCAAAATTTTGCATTTGAATAAAAATCACAACCAAAAGCAATAAAATAGGTTCTGTCACCCACTGAGGCCTGGACCGATAACAAATGTTGCCGGACGATACATTAACTTACAAATTATCGCCGATAAATGATATTATTTCCATTTTTTTAGGCCAAATAAATCACTGATGTCATGACAACACATAACTATGGAAGCAAAGCCTTACAAATGCAATGAACCTGTGTGTCTTTTATTGTAATTAAAATGTAAATTTTTTAATACCAAGTTAAATAAAACAAACAAAAAAATAATAAAAAATATACTGTCTGTAAGCAAAATTTAGCATTCAAATAAATATCACAACCAAAAGCAATAAAATAGGTTCTGTCACCCACCGGTTTACGTAGGCTTGGGCCGATAACAAATATTGCCGGACGATATATTGACCTACTAATTATCGCCGATAAATGGTATTATTTCCATTTTTTTCAGGCCAAATAAATCACTGATGTCATGACAACACATAACTATAGAAGTAAAGCCTTACAAATGCAATGAACTTGTGTGTCTCGTATTGTAATTAAAATTTAATTTTTTTAATACCAAGTTAAATAAAACAAACAAATTACAAAAATAAAATATACAGTCTGTAAGCAAAATTTTGCATTCGAATAAATATCACATCCAAAAGCAATAAAATAGGTTTTGTCACCCACCGATTTACGTAGGCCTGGGCCGATAACAAATGTTGCCGGGCGATATATTGACCTAAAAATTATTGCAGATAAATTATATTATTGCCATTTTTTTTTGGAAGCCAAATGAACCACTGATGTCATGACATCACCTAATAACTAGGGAAGTAAAGCCTTATAAATGCAATTAAATTGTGTGTCATGTATTGTAATTAAAATGTATTTTTTTTAATACCAAGTTAAATAAAACAAACAAATTAGAAAAAATAAAATATACTGTCTGTAAGCAAAATTTAGCATTTGAATAGATATCACAACCAAAAGCAATAAAATAGGTTCTGTCACCGACCGATTTATGTAGGCCTGGGCCGATAACAAATGTTGCCGGACGATACATTAACCTACAAATTATCGCCGATAAATGGTATTATTTCCATTTTTTTTAGGCCAAATAAATCACTGATGTCATGACAACACATAACTATGGAAGTAAAGCCTTACAAATGCAATGAACCTGTGTGTCTTTTATTGTAATTAAAATTTAATTTTTTAAATACCAAGTTAAATAAAACAAACAAATTTAAAAAAAATATATACTGTCTGTAAGCAAAATTTTGCATTAAAATAGATATCACAACCAAAAGCAATAAAATAGGTTCTGTCACCGACCGATTTATGTAGGCCTGGGCCGATAACAAATGTTGCCGGACGATATATTGACCTAAAAATGATCGCTGATAAATGGTATTATTTCCATTTTTTTAGGCTAAATGAACCACTGATGTCATGACAACACATAACTATGGAAGTAAAGCCTTACAAATGCAATGAACTTGTGTTTTCGTTTTGTAATTAAAATGTAATTTTTTGAATACCAAGGTAAATAAAACAAACAAATAATAAAAATAAAATATACTGTCTATAAGCAAAATTTTGCATTTGAATAAAAATCACAACCAAAAGCAATAAAATAGGTTCTGTCACCCACTGAGGCCTGGACCGATAACAAATGTTGCCGGACGATACATTGACCTACAAATTATCGCCGATAAATGGTATTATTTCCATTTTTTTTAGGCCAAATAAATCACTGATGTCATGACAACACATAACTATGGAAGTAAAGCCTTACAAATGCAATGAACCTGTGTGTCTCGTATTGTAATTAAAATAAAAAAAATTTAATACCAAGTTAAATAAAACAAACAAATTAAAAAAAAAAAAATACTGTCTGTAAGCAAAATTTAGCATTCAAATAAATATCACAACCAAAAGCAATAAAATAGGTTCTGTCACCCACCGATTTATGTAGGCTTGGGCCGATAACAAATGTTGCCGGACGATATATTGACCTAGAAATTATCGCTGATAAATGGTATTATTTCAATTTTTTTTTAGGCTAAATGAACCACTGATGTCATGACAACACATAACTATGGAAGTAAAGCCTTACAAATGCAATGAACTTGTGTTTTCGTATTGTAATTAAAATGTAATTTTTTGAATACCAAGGTAAATAAAACAAACAAATAATAAAAATAAAATATACTGTCTATAAGCAAAATTTTGCCTTTGAATAAAAATCACAACCAAAAGCAATAAAATAGGTTTTGTCACCCACCGATTTACGTAGGCCTGGGCCGATAACAAATGTTGCCGGACGATATATTGACCTAGAAATTATCGCTGATAAATGGTATTATTTCAATTTTTTTTTAGGCTAAATGAACCACTGATGTCATGACAACACATAACTATGGAAGTAAAGCCTTACAAATGCAATGATCTTGTGTTTTCGTATTGTAATTCAAATGTAATTTTTTGAATACCAAGGTAAATAAAACAAACAAATAATAAAAATAAAATATACTGTCTATAAGCAAAATTTTGCATTTGAATAAAAATCACAACCAAAAGCAATAAAATAGGTTTTGTCACCCACCGATTTACGTAGGCCTGGGCCGATAACAAATGTTGCCGGGCGATATATTGACCTAAAAATTATTGCAGATAAATTATATTATTGCCATTTTTTTTTGGAAGCCAAATGAATCACTGATGTCATGACAACACATAACTATGGAAGTAAAGCCTTACAAATGCAACTTGTGTCTCGTATTGTAATTAAATGTAACTTGTTAAATACCACGTTAAATAAAACAAACAAATAATACAAATAAAATATACTGTCTGTAAGCAAAATTTAGCATTTGAAAAAATATCACAACCAAAAGCAATAAAATAGGTTCTGTCACCCACCGAATAACGTAGGCCTGGGCCGATAACAAATGTTGCCGGACGATATATTGACCTAAAAATGATTGCCAATAAATTATATTATTGCTATTTTGTTTTGGAGGCCAAATGAATCACTGATGTCATGACATCACATAATAACTATGGAAGTAAAGCCTTATAAATGCAATTAAATTGTGTGTCTTGTATTGTAATTAAAATGTACATTTTTTAATACCAAGTTAAATAAAACAAACAAATTATAAAAATAAAATATATTGTCTGTAAGCAAAATTTAGCATTTGAATAAATATCACAACCAAAAGCAATAAAATAGGTTCTGTCACCCACCGAGTAACGTAGGCTTGGGCCGATAACAAATATTGCCGGACGATATATTGACCTACTAATTATCGCCGATAAATGGTATTATTTCCATTTTTTTCAGGCTAAATGAATCACTGATGTCATGACAACACATAACTATAGAAGTAAAGCCTTACAAATGCAATTAACTTGTGTGTCTCGTATTGTAATTAAAATGTATTTTTTTTTACACCAAGTTAAATAAAACAAACAAATTACAAAAATAAAATATACTGTCTGTAAGCAAAATTTTGCATTCGAATAAATATCACATCCAAAAGCAATAAAATAGGTTCTGTCACCCACCGAGTAACGTAGGCCTGGGCCGATAACAAATGTTGCCGGGCGATATATTGACCTAAAAATTATTGCAGATAAATTATATTATTGCCATTTTTTTTTGGAAGCCAAATGAATCACTGATGTCATGACAACACATAACTATAGAAGTAAAGCCTTACAAATGCAATTAACTTGTGTGTCTCGTATTGTAATTAAAATGTATTTTTTTTTACACCAAGTTAAATAAAACAAACAAATTACAAAAATAAAATATACTGTCTGTAAGCAAAATTTAGCATTTGAAAAAATATCACAACCAAAAGCAATAAAATAGGTTCTGTCACCCACCGAATAACGTAGGCCTGGGCCGATAACAAATGTTGCCGGACGATATATTGACCTAAAAATGATTGCCAATAAATTATATTATTGCTATTTTGTTTTGGAGGCCAAATGAATCACTGATGTCATGACATCACATAATAACTATGGAAGTAAAGCCTTATAAATGCAATTAAATTGTGTGTCTTGTATTGTAATTAAAATGTACATTTTTTAATACCAAGTTAAATAAAACAAACAAATTATAAAAATAAAATATATTGTCTGTAAGCAAAATTTAGCATTTGAATAAATATCACAACCAAAAGCAATAAAATAGGTTCTGTCACCCACCGAGTAACGTAGGCTTGGGCCGATAACAAATATTGCCGGACGATATATTGACCTACTAATTATCGCCGATAAATGGTATTATTTCCATTTTTTTCAGGCTAAATGAATCACTGATGTCATGACAACACATAACTATAGAAGTAAAGCCTTACAAATGCAATTAACTTGTGTGTCTCGTATTGTAATTAAAATGTATTTTTTTTTACACCAAGTTAAATAAAACAAACAAATTACAAAAATAAAATATACTGTCTGTAAGCAAAATTTTGCATTCGAATAAATATCACATCCAAAAGCAATAAAATAGGTTCTGTCACCCACCGAGTAACGTAGGCCTGGGCCGATAACAAATGTTGCCGGGCGATATATTGACCTAAAAATTATTGCAGATAAATTATATTATTGCCATTTTTTTTTGGAAGCCAAATGAATCACTGATGTCATGACAACACATAACTATGGAAGTAAAGCCTTACAAATGCAACTTGTGTCTCGTATTGTAATATAACCCTAACCCTAACCCTAAACCCTAACCCTAACCCTAACCCTAACCCTAGCATTTGAATAAAAATCACAACCAAAAGCAACAAAATAGGTTCTGTCACCCACCGAGTAACGTAGGCCTGGGCCGATAACAAATGTTGCCGGACGATATATTGACCTACAAATTATTGCCGATAAATAGTATTATTTCCATTTTTTTTAGGCCAAATGAACCACTGATGTCATGACATCACATAATAACTATGGAAGTAAAGCCTTACAAATGCAATGAACTTGTGTCTCGCATTGTAATTAAATGTAATTTGTTAATTACCACGTTAAATAAAACAAACAAATAATACAAATAAAATATACTCTCTGTAAGCAAAATTTAGCATTTGAATAAAAATCACAACCAAAAGCAACAAAATAGGTTCTGTCACCCACCGAGTAACGTAGGCCTGGGCCGATAACAAATGTTGCCGGACGATATATTGACCTACAAATTTTTGCCGATAAATAGTATTATTTCCATTTTTTTCAGGCCAAATGAATCACTGATGTCATGACAACACTTAACTATAGAAGTAAAGCCTTACAAATGCAATGAACTTGTGTGTCTCGTATTGTAATTAAAATTTATTTTTTTTAATACCAAGTTAAATAAAACAAACAAATTATAAAAATAAAATATACTGTCTGTAAGCAAAATTTTGCATTCGAATAAATATCACATCCAAAAGCAATAAAATAGGTTTTGCCACCCACCGAGTAACGTAGGCCTGGGCCGATAACAAATGTTGCCGGGCGATATATTGACCTAAAAATTATTGCAGATAAATTATATTATTGACATTTTTTTTTGGAAGCCAAATGAACCACTGATGTCATGACATCACCTAATAACTAGGGAAGTAAAGCCTTATAAATGCAATTAAATTGTGTGTCTTGTATTGTAATTAAAATGTATTTTTTTTAATACCAAGTTAAATAAAACAAACAAATTAGAAAAAATAAAATATACTGTCTGTAAGCAAAATTTAGCATTTGAATAAATATCACAACCAAAAGCAATAAAATAGGTTCTGTCACCCACCGAGTAACGTAGGCCTGGGCCGAAAACAAATGTTGCTGGACGATGTATTGATCTACAAATTATTGCCGATAAATGGTATTATTGCCAATTTTTTTTTAGGCCAAATAAACCACTGATGCCATGACATCACCTAATATACTATGGAGGTAAAGCCTTACAAATGCAATGAACTTGTGTCTCGCATTGTAATTAAATGTAATTTGTTAAATACCACGTTAAATAAAACAAACAAATAATACAAATAAAATATACTCTCTGTAAGCAAAATTTAGTATTTGAATAAAAATCACAACCAAAAGCAACAAAATAGGTTCTGTCACCCACCGATTAACGTAGGCCTGGGCCGATAACAAATGTTGCTGGACGATATATTGATCTACAAGTTATTGCCGATAAATGACATTGACATTTTTTTGGAGGCCAAATGAATCACTGATGTCATGACATCACATAATAATTATGGAAGTAAAGCCTTACAAATGCAATGAACTTGTGTGTCTCGTATTGTAATTAAAATTTATTTTTTTTAATACCAAGGTAAATAAAACAAACAAATAATAAAAATACAATAGACTGTCTATGAGCAAAATTTAGCATTTGAATAAATATCACAACCAAAAGCAATAAAATAAATTCTGTCAACCACCGAGTAACGTAGGCCTGAGCCGATAACAAATGTTGCCAGACGATATATTGACCTAAAAATTATCTTCAATAAATGATATTATTTCTATTTTTTTTAGGCCAAATGAACCACTGATGTCATGACATCACATAACTATGGAAGTAAAGCCTTACAAATGCATTGAACTTTAGTGTCTCGTATTGGAATCAAAATGTATTTTTTTTAAATACCAAGTTAAATATTGCAATATGGGATCCATTTTTTTAATTTGTTTGAACTATTAAATGAACCTAAAATAAGACTTATTTCATCTTTGTGGAAAATATTGGACACATTGCGTTGTCAAGCTTATGAGATGCGATGCAAGTCTAAGCCACTGTGACACTATTGTTCATTTTTTTTATGTTTTTATTTTTTTATAAATGGCTGTGATGATAATGTAAATGAGGAATATGTAAATATGAAGCAGTTGGAGCCTTGAATATGTCAATAATTCATAACAATATTGACATACTTGCCAACCCTCCCGGATTTTCCGGGAGACTCCCGAAATTCAGCGCCTCTCCCGAAAACCTCCCGGGACAAATTTTCTCCCGAAAATCTCCCGAAATTCAGGCGGAGCTGGAGGCCACGCCCCCTCCAGCTCCATGCGGACCTGAGTGACGTGTTGACAGCCTGTTCACACGTCCGCTTTCCCACAATTTAAACAGCTAATGATCGAGGGCGAGTTCTTGGTTTCTTATGTGGGTTTATTGTACGGCAGTTTCATTAACGTCCTCCCAGCGCGGTAACAACACACAACAACAGCATTTCGTCTACGTAAAGCAGTTCGTCTGCCGTAAACAGCAATGTTGTGACACTTTTAAACAGGACAATACTGCCATCTACTGTACATGCATATGTGACCCACCCATAATGTGTCACATTTTTGTGTTGATTTATTTATTTTATTTTGTGGTTTGAATTCGTTTTTGGAGCTGGCATTACACATTTATCAGTATTCACATTGGTCAGTAGGGGGCGGTAGGGCGTTTCTTCCCAATTGAATGCTATCACCTGCAGACCGGAAGTGTCTTGTCATTCTGATGAGCGCGACCAGTCTGTGAACAATTGAAACGTCCTGTGTGCTTTTTCCTCCTGTATAACAGGTTAGTTTTGGTGAATCAACTCACTGAATAATATCCATGTGATCTATATAAGTTTAAGTACACATTCTGATGGTGGAGCCTAACTCTAAAGTGTTTGTGAGTTGTAGTTTGTATTTGTGAATGAATCCAGTGCACAGCTGCAGTAATCAATACAAAATGGCGACTTGAGTACGCAATGTTTATATAGGAACTTCTGATCCTAATTCAGACTCCCAAATTAGAGCTCCCGTTTTCTTATTGATTTTATAATGTATATTTGTATAATGTGTGTGTTCCAGAGAATAGAACAAGGATGGACAATTCAATCCTTAACTCAACAATTAGTAGATGAGTGTTATGTGTGTGTTTATGTGTAAATAAATGAACACTGAAATTCAAGTATTTCTTTTATTTATTTATATATATATATATATTATATATATATATATATATATATATATATATATATATATATATATATATATATATATATATATATATATATATATATATAAATAAATAATAATTTATTATATATATATATATATATATATATATATATATATATATATAAAATAAAATAAAAATATATAGCTAGAATTCACTGAAAGTCAAGTATTTTTTATATATATATATATATATATATATATATATATATCTTAACCATGCCCCCAACCACGCCCCCCACCCCCCACCCCCACCTCCCGAAATCGGAGGTCTCAAGGTTGGCAAGTATGAATATTGATGTAGATTCATTATTATTTTTTGAGCAGTTTTAAAGCAAAAACAGCCTGCATGGCAGCTTTGTGTTATTAGAGTCAACATTGCAACTTATATTTTTCACCTGTTTGCTCTTTTATTCCATTGTGGTTTTGTTGTTTTTCGTTGAATTTATCCCTTTTTTTGGACTCTGACAAACGACATGATGATGTCACCTTGCAAACCACTGTTTCCCTCAGGTATGATGAGTCATGGTGATGTCGATGCTGATGAAAACGCGGTACAAGGTGTACTGATGGAAGTACTCCTCCGCGGCATGAAGTCACGTCATATTTATGTGCTTTAATAGCCGCGTGATGCTGGCAGATATTGTTCTCCAGCGAGCGCGGGACAAATCGGGTTAGCTCTTCCACCGAATGTTATGGCTCCTCTTCCATCTCCCCTGGCAGCTTTATCCACTTGTAACAAAGTTAGCGCACTTAAAAGCCACCCGGAGTGGGCCATGGGGTGGTGACGATGAGCATCCATCCCTGACTTGACCTTATCTGCATGGTCTGATGCACCTACTCATGTGTCCTGGCACACCTCGCTCCTTAGCCAGCTTCATTGTGTTCGCCGAGCATGAGGATGACTCACTTGCCATTAAAAAGCAGGAAGACTTTGGCTTTTTATTATGGGCCTGCTGCGTTACAAGCGCCCATTCACATGCTGCAAGCAGCCCATATTATTATTGCTCATACTTCAAACTTTATTATTCTTGTTCCGCATGTTTTCTCTTACACTTAATACGTGACGCACCGGCCGACGAACCCCCACATATGTTATACCGTCGGAAAGGTCTCACTTGCGCGTATGGCGGCGCTTTAAATTTGGGAACATTTCGTGTTACCATGGCTACGCTATTCACGAATAAATAAATAAAAATGGGCCAATTGAATGGGTACACTCAGTTAAACCTCTTAAGGCCCAAGCTGTTTTACATGCTTTTTTTATTTTTTATTTCTCTTTGCTATTTGGGCTTATTGGACCCTAATTAGAATAAAAACTAAGAATCATCTTTTTATATGATGTACTTAGTCCATAAGTACACAAACGTTGTATTTTCCGCACTATTAGCCGCACCTAAAAACCACAAATGTACTCAAAAGCTGACAGTGCGGCTTATAACCCGGTGCGCTTTATATATGGATTAATATTAAGATTCATTTTCATAAAGTTTCGGTCTCGCAACTACGGTAAACAGCCGCCATCTTTTTTTCCCCGTAGAAGAGGAAGTGCTTCTTCTTCTACGCAAGCAACCGCCAAGGTAAGCACCCGCCCCCATAGAACAGGAAGCGCTTCTTCTTCTACTGTAAGCAACCACCCGCCCGCGTAGAAGAAGAAGAAGAAGCGCGCGGATATTACGTTTCATTTCCTTTGTGTGTTTACATCTGTAAAGACCACAAAATGGCTCCTACTAAGCGACAGGTTTCCGGTTCATGAAAAGACGCAATCTCTCCATCCGCACACGGACTACTATTTCACAGCAACTGCCTAAAGACTTTCAAGAAAAGCTAGCTACTTTCCGTGCATATTGTAAAAACAAGATAGCTGAAAAAAAGATCCGGCCAGAGAACATTATCAACATGGACGAGGTTCCACTGACTTTTGATATTCCTGTGAACCGCACTGTGGATACAACGGGAGCACGTACGGTGAATATTCGCACCACAGGGAATGAGAAGTCATCCTTCACTGTGGTTCTAGCTTGCCATGCTAATGGCCAGAAACTTCCACCAATGGTGATATTCAAAAGGAAGACCTTGCCAAAAGAGACCTTTCCAGCCGGCGTCATCATAAAAGCTAACTCGAAGGGATGGATGGATGAAGAAAAGATGAGCGAGTGGTTAAGGTAAGTTTACGCGAAGAGGCCGGGTGGCTTTTTTCACGCAGCTCCGTCCATGTTGATATACGACTCCATGCGCGCCCACATCACGCTGGTTTTTAATATATTATTAAAGTTTGACTGACCTATCTGACTGTTTTTTTGACATTCCTTTAGCGCAGTTAGATGCGGCTTACAACACGGGGCGGCTTATAGGTGGACAAAGTTTTGAAATATGCCGTTCATTGAAGGCGCGGCTTATAACCCAGGGCGGCTTATGGTGCGGAAAATACGGTACTTCATGTGTAGTGACATGCTAATTCTTATTTTTACACTTTTTTTTTTTTCCAAATTCCATTATATGTTATACTCTTCTGACTAGGGATGATGTTTGATAAGAAATTATCGAGTTCGCGCCCATTATCGAATCCTCTTATTGAACCGATTCCTTATCGATTCTCTTATAGAATCCAGATAGGTTGTTGTATATGGAAAAAAACACAATATTTGGTTTAACAAAAGCTCACTTTTATTTTATAAGAAAAAATAAAAATAAATAAATAAATATTGACTGTTACCCCCGCTAAAAAAAAATTAAAAAAAATATTGACTGTTGTTACCCAAAGTATATTACCGTATTTTCCGCACCATAAGCCGCCCTGGGTTAAAAGCCGCGCCTTCAATGAACGGCATATTTCAAAACTTTGTCCACCTATAAACCGCCCCGTGTTATAAGCCGCATCTAACTGCGCTAAAGGAATGTCAAAAAAACAGTCGGATAGGTCAGTCAAACTTTAATAATATATTAAAAACCAGCGTGATGTGGGCGCGCATGGAGTCGTATATCAACATGGATGGAGCTGGGTGAAAAAAGCCACCCGGCCTCTTCGCGTAAACTTACCTTAACCACTCGCTCATCTTTTCTTCATCCATCCATCCCTTCGAGTTAGCTTTTATGATGACGCCGGCTGGAAAGGTCTCTTTTGGCAAGGTCTTCCTTTTGAATATCACCATGGGTGGAAGTTTCTGGCCATTAGCATGGCAAGCTAGAACCACAGTGAAGGATGACTTCTCATTCCCTGTGGTGCGAATATTCACCGTACGTGCTCCCGTTGTATCCACCGTGCGGTTCACAGGAATATCAAAAGTCAGTGGAACCTCGTCCATGTTGATAATGTTCTCTGGCCGGATCTTTTTTTCAGCTATCTTGTTTTTACAATATGCACGGAAAGTAGCCAGCTTTTCTTGAAAGTCTTTAGGCAGTTGCTGTGAAATAGTAGTCCGTGTGCGGATGGAGAGATTGCGTCTTTTCATGAACCGGAAACCTGTCGCTTAGTAGGAGCCATTTTGTGGTCTTTACAGATGTAAACACACAAAGGAAATGAAACGTAATATCCGCGTGCTTCTTCTTCTTCTACCGGGGCGGGTGGTTGCTTACAGTAGAAGAAGAAGCGCTTCCTGTTCTATGGGGGCGGGTGCTTACCTTGGCGGTTGCTTGCGTAGAAGAAGAAGCGCTTCCTCTTCTACGGGGAAAAAAGATGGCGGCTGTTTACCGTAGTTGCGAGACCGAAACTTTATGAAAATGAATCTTAATATTAATCCATATATAAAGCGCACCGGGTTATAAGCCGCACTGTCAGCTTTTGAGTAAATTTGTGGTTTTTAGGTGCGGCTAATAGTGCGAAAAATACGGTAAGTGGGATTTTTCAGAAAAACAAATATATACAGTAACACAAAAACAACCTGTCTCTGTGATCACTATAGGTGTATAAATAATAATATAGTGTTAAATAAAATCAGTCCCTTGGGCACAAAACTGAAAATAATACAGCTCTCCAAAAAGTGCACTTCTGCTGCTATTGGAACATACTAACTACACACACTATGACACTAAGAACACCACAGTCATCAATCAACAATTCTTCCCCCCTTACATGAGAGCGAAGCCTGGCAATAATTGCATATTGCCTGTTCTGCCCTCACTATACGTGTTGAGGTTATACAGCTTGGCAGACATTTAACAAACAATTCAAAGCAGATTAATCCATTTAGGCTCTTTATTGTTGTTGATCTTGCTTTGTCTTTTCCTATCTTTACTTTTGTCTTGCACTGGACTGTTATTTTATTTTTTTAAACTGAAATACACACAATGACAAATGTATAAGCTATGTGATTCAATTAACATACTGAAATGTAATACACGATATGTAAATATTAGCTTCACACAAATATACAGTACTATCATCAAACAAATACTTCTGAGTGTTGAAACTATTTCGATGGTGGAAATATACGACTGGCAGCCATTTTAAGTCCTCAAAACATCCATTTGAAACAGTGCACAAAAATAGTTTTTCAATAAACATCTTAGTATCAAACTTAACCACTTTCCACCTTAATATTGAGTTACATAAACAAGTTAAACAGTTTACTTGCAGACTTATCTTTTCCAAGGCTTGTAAGAGCTAACACAACTTGTCTACTTCTCAATTGTCTCAACCCGGAAGTGCCCAAACTAATGACGCGTAATATTTTCATATCGCCACAAGGTGTCAGTAAGTGTCTACAATCAATTGGACATAACATTGCAGGTCCCACAGGGCATTTCCTGTACGTGGGAAGGGATTCGTTCCCAGTGATTCGAATAAAGAACCAACTCTTTTTCTTTACTATATTGGCCTCGATAACGGGAACCGGTTCTCAAAAAGGGATTCGAGTCCATGGAATCGGTTCTTTTCTTACCGAACAACCGGGAGAACCGATTTCGAACATCATCCCTACTTCTGACACCACCAGATGGCAGTATAAATGTCCACATAAGTGGCCATAAGACCCCAATTCAGTAGTGTACACAATTTTGGAAATAACAGCTAAGAGGTTTTTAATGGACGATTAAACCGAGACGAACGCCAGAAAGACAAGATTACCTCCTCTTGTAGCTCAGCCATACTTTCATGTAGCTCGGTGCTTAACGTCTCATTTTGTTCACACACTTGTCTACTTTAATCCTGGCTAAAAGGTTTTGACGTCCATTTTTTGTTTTTTTTGGCAGGATAGCAGTCGGAGTGCCTTAGCTTGCTAACATGCTAACATTAGCATGCTAACTTTTTGCGCTACCTTTGCAACCGTTTACACCAGAGTCATAACTTAAGTGATATTTGTTACCTGTTAGCATGCAAACGATAGCATGCCGGCAAGTTAACTTAAGCATGCTAACTTTTTGCGCTACTTTTGCAACCGTATACACCAGGGTCATAACTTATGTGACATTTGTTACCTGTTAGCATGCTAACTTAAGAATGGTAACTTTTTGCGCTACTTTTGCAACCGTTTACACCAGAGTTATAACTTATGTGACATTTGTTACCTGTTAGCATGCTAACTTAAGCATGCTAACTTTTTGCGCTACTTTTGCAACCGTGTACACCAGAGTTATAACTTATGTGACATTTGTTACCTGTTAGCATGCAAACAATAGCATGCTGGCAAGCTAACTTAAGCATGCTAACTTTTTGCGCTACTTTTACCGTTTACACCAGAGTTATAACTTGTGATGTGACATTTGTTACCTGTTAGCATGCTAACTTAAGCATGCTAACTTTTTGCGCTACTTTTGCAACCGTTTACACCAGAGTTATAACTTGTGATGTGACATTTGTTACCTGTTAGCATGCTAACTTAAGCATGCTAACTTTTTGCGCTACTTTTGCAACCGTTTACACCAGAGTCATAACTTATATGACATTTGTTGCCTGTTAGCATGCTAACTTAAACATGCTAACTTTTTGCGCTACTTTTGCAACCGTTTACACCAGAGTTATAAATTATGTGACATTTGTTACCTGATAGCATGCAAACAATAGCATGCTGGCAAGCTAACTTAAGAATGCTATCTTTTTGCGCTACTTTTGCAACCGTTTACACCAGAGTTATAACTTGTGATGTGACATTTGTTACCTGTTAGCTTGCTAACTTAAGCATGCTAACTTTTTGCGCTACTTTTGCAACCGTTTACGCCAGAGTCATAACTTATGTGACATTTGTTACCTGTTAGCATGCTAACTTTTTGCGCTACTTTTGCAACCGTGTACACCAGAGTTATAACTTGTCATGTGACATTTGTTACCTGTTAGCATGCAAATGACAGCATGCTGGGAAGCTAACTTAAGCATGCTAACTTTTTCATCTAATTTTAAACTTGTTTTCTCTATTTTCACAGCCACACAGCTTTGAGTCGTATAACTTGGTACATGAAACATGCTAACTGTTATCATGCTAACGTTTTTACACACGCTAAATGTTAGCATTTTAATGTGCGCATGCTAATGTTTTGGGCTAGCTGAGTGGCTCATTTTGTACTAATACTCTGGGATTCAGAAACTCGGCACCATCTTAAAAGTATGGCGGCTTCCTGGGACCCCCGGCCAGAGGCCCCTGGCACAGAGAGCAGGCCCATCAAAATTTCCGCGGGAATTTTTCTTGTTTGGATTTTTATTTGTCCTTTTTCAATCTTCTCCCAGCTCCATATTGTCCAAGCACACTTGTTGGCCGCTGCCGTTTGACGGAACATTCCACGCCGTTCCCAGAGCGCGTTGGGCGAAGAAAGGCTTCGTTATGTTTGTGTTTGACAGACGTGTGTGTGTGTGTGTGTGTGTGTGTGTGTAACATCTGATTTATGCTGACCTCTGACCTTACATGCTAATAAGTGCTCCCCCAGTGAAAATGAGACGTTTCCCACGTTTGTTTGATGATGATGAAGACATTTGTCTGCTTTGATGATGTGAAATATGAACAATACTCCATTTTTACTTTCCATCCATCCATTTTCTACCACTTGTCCCTTAACGCAGGAAACAAAAGTTAAGACTTAGCGTGAACTATGGACATGAACCATGAAAAAAGTCACTAAACTGTGGCTAGAAACATAGCAAGAACTATGGACATGAAACAAATAGCAAGAACTATAGACATGAAACAAATAGCAAGAAGTATGGAAATGAAACAAATAGCAAGAACTATGGACATGAAACAAATAGCAAGAACTATGGACATGAAACACATAGCAATAACTATGTACAGGAAACAGATAGCAAGAACTATGGACATGAAACAAATAGCAAGAAGTATGGACATGAAACAAATAGCAAGAACTATGGACATGAAACAAATAGCAATAACTATAGACATGGAACAAATAACAAGAACTATGGACATGAAACAAATAGCAAGAACTATGGACATGAAACAAACAGCAAGAACTATGGACAGGAAACAAATAGCAAGAACTATGGACAGGAAACGAATAGCAAGAACTATGGACATGAAACAAATAGCAAGAACTATGGACAGGAAACAAATAGCAAGAACTATGGACATGAAACAAATAGCAAGAACTATGGACATGAAACAAATAGCAAGAAGTATGGACAAGAAACAAATAGCAAGAACTATGGACATGGAACAAATAGCAAGAACTATGGACATGAAACAAATAGCAAGAACTATGGACATGAAACAAATAGCAAGAAGTATGGACAAGAAACAAATAGCAAGAACTATGGACAGGAAACAAATAGCAAGAAGTATGGACATGAAACAAATAGCAAGAACTATGGACATGAAACAAATAGCAAGAAGTATCGAAATGAAACAAATAGCAAGAACTATGGACATGAAACAAATAGCAAGAAGTATGGACATGAAACAAATAGCAAGAAGTATGGACATGAAACAAATAGCAAGAACTATAGACATGAAACAAATAGCAAAAAGTATGGACATGAAACAAATAGCAAGAAGTATGGACATGAAACAAATAGCAAGAAGTATGGACATGAAACAAATAGCAAGAACTATGGACATGAAACAAATAGCAAGAAGTATGGACATGAAACACAAAGCAAGAACTATGGACATGAAACAAATAGCAAGAACTATGGACATGAAACAAATAGCAAGAACTATGGACATGAAACAAATAGCAAGAACTATGGACATGAAACAAAAAGCAAGAACTATGGACATGAAACAGATAGCAAGAACTATGGACATGAAACAAATAGCAAGAACTATGGACATGAAACAAATAGCAAGAACTATGGACATGAAACAAATAGCAATAACTATGGACATGAAACAAATAGCAAGAACTATGGACAGGAAACAAATAGCAAGAACTATGGACATGAAACAAATAGCAAGAACTATGGACATGAAACAAATAGCAAGAACTATGGACATGAAACAAATAGCAAGAACTATGGACATGAAACAAATAGAAAGAAGTATGGACATGAAACAAATAGCAAGAAGTATGGACATGAAACAAATAGCAAGAAGTATGGACATGAAACAAATACCAAGAAGTATGGACATGAAACAAATAGCGAGAACTACGGACAGGAAACAAATAGCAAAAACTATGGACATGAAACAAATAGCAAGAACTATGGACATGAACCAAATAGCAAGAACTATGGACATGAACCAAAAAGCAAGAACTATGGACATGAAACAAATAGCAAGAACTATGGACATGAAACAAATAGCAAGAACTATGGACATGAAACAAATAGCAAGAATTATGGACATGAAACAAATAGCAAGAACTATGGACATGAAACAAATAGCAATAACTATGGACAGGAAACAAATAGCAAGAACTATGGACATAAAACAAATAGCAAGAACTATGGACATGAAACAATTAGCAAGAACTATGGACAGGAAACAAATAGATTCAAGATTCAAGATTCAAGATTGTTTATTGTCATATGCACAGTTAAACAGACAGTTTGCCGTACAATGAAAATCTTACTTGGACATGAAACAAATAGCAAGAAGTATGAACATGAAACAAATAGCAAGAAGTATGGACATGAACCAAATAGCAAGAACTATGGACATGAACCAAATAGCAAGAAGTATGGACATGAAACAAATAGCAAGAACTATGGACATGAAACAAATAGCAAGAACTATGGACATGAAACAAATAGCAAGAACTATGGACATGAAACAAATAGCAATAACTATGGACATGAAACAAATAGCAAGAACTATGGACAGGAAACAAATAGCAAGAACTATGGACATGAAACAAATAGCAAGAACTATGGACATGAAACAAATAGCAAGAACTATGGACATGAAACAAATAGCAAGAACTATGGACATGAAACAAATAGAAAGAAGTATGGACATGAAACAAATAGCAAGAAGTATGGACATGAAACAAATAGCAAGAAGTATGGACATGAAACAAATAGCAAGAAGTATGGACATGAAACAAATAGCGAGAACTACGGACAGGAAACAAATAGCAAAAACTATGGACATGAAACAAATAGCAAGAACTATGGACATGAACCAAATAGCAAGAACTATGGACATGAACCAAAAAGCAAGAACTATGGACATGAAACAAATAGCAAGAACTATGGACATGAAACAAATAGCAAGAACTATGGACATGAAACAAATAGCAAGAACTATGGACATGAAACAAATAGCAAGAATTATGGACAGGAAACAAATAGCAAGAACTATGGACATGAAACAAATAGCAAGAACTATGGACATGAAACAAATAGTGAGAACTATGGACAGGAAACAAATAGCAAAAACTATGGACAGGAAACAAATAGCAAGAACTATGGACATGAAACAAATAGCAAGAACTATGGACATGAACCAAATAGCAAGAACTATGGACATGAACCAAAAAGCAAGAACTATGGACATGAAACAGATAGCAAGAACTATGGACAGGAAACAAATAGCAAGAACTATGGACATGAAACAAATAGCAAGAAGTATGAACATGAAACAAATAGCAAGAAATATGGACATGAAACAAATAGCAAGAAGTATGGACATGAAACAAATAGCAAGATGTATGGACATGAAACAAATAGCAAGAAGTATGGACAGGAAACAAATAGCAAGAACTATGGACATGAAACAAATAGCAAGAAGTATGGACATGAAACAAATAGCAAGATGTATGGACATGAAACAAATAGCAAGAACTATGGACATGAAACAAATAGCAAGAAGTATGGACATGAAACAAATAGCAAGAACTATGGACATGAAACAAATAGCAAGAAGTATGGACATGAAACAAATAGCAAGAACTATGGACATGAAACAAATAGCAAGAACTATGGACATGAAACAAATAGCAAGAAGTATGGACATGAAACACAAAGCAAGAACTATGGACATGAAACAAATAGATTCAAGATTCAAGATTCAAGATTGTTTATTGTCATATGCACAGTTAAACAGACAGTTTGCCGTACAATGAAAATCTTACTTGGACATGAAACAAATAGCAAGAAGTATGAACATGAAACAAATAGCAAGAAATATGGACATGAAACAAATAGCAAGAAGTATGGACAGAAAACAAATAGCAAGAAGTATGGACATGAAACAATTAACAAGAAGTATGGACATGAAACAAATAGCAAGAACTATGGACTTGAAACAAATAGCAAGAACTACGGACATGAAACAAATAGCAAGAACTATGGACATGAAACAAATAGCAAGAACTATGGACATGAAACAAATAGCAAGAACTATGGACATGAAACAAATAGCAAGAACTATGGACATGAAACAAATAGCAAGAACTATGGACATGAAACAAATAGCAAGAAGTATGGACATGAAACAAATAGCAAGAAGTATGGACATGAAACAAATAGCAAGAAGTATGGACATGAAACAAATAGCAAGAAGTATGTACATGAAACAAATAGCAAGAAGTATGAACATGAAACAAATAGCAAGAAGTATGGACATGAAACAAATAGCAATAACTATGGACATGAAACAAATAGCAAGAACTATGAACATGAAACAAGTAGCAAGAAGTATGGACATGAAACAAATAGCAAGAAGTATGGACATGAAACAAATAGCAAGAAGTATGGACATGAAACAAATAGCAAGAAGTATGGACATGAAACAAATAGCAAGAACTATGGACATGAAACAAATAGCAAGAAGTATGGACATGAAACACAAAGCAAGAACTATGGACATGAAACAAATAGATTCAAGATTCAAGATTGTTTATTGTCATATGCACAGTTAAACAGACAGTTTGCCGTACAATGAAAATCTTACTTGGACATGAAACAAATAGCAAGAAGTATGAACATGAAACAAATAGCAAGAAATATGGACATGATACAAATAGCAAGAAGTATGGACAGAAAACAAATAGCAAGAAGTATGGACATGAAACAATTAACAAGAAGTATGGACATGAAACAAATAGCAAGAACTATGGACTTGAAACAAATAGCAAGAACTACGGACATGAAACAAATAGCAAGAACTATGGACATGAAACAAATAGCAAGAACTATGGACATGAAACAAATAGCAAGAACTATGGACATGAAACAAATAGCAAGAACTATGGACATGAAACAAATAGCAAGAACTATGGACATGAAACAAATAGCAAGAAGTATGGACATGAAACAAATAGCAAGAAGTATGGACATGAAACAAATAGCAAGAAGTATGTACATGAAACAAATAGCAAGAAGTATGAACATGAAACAAATAGCAAGAAGTATGGACATGAAACAAATAGCAATATCTATGGACATGAAACAAATAGCAAGAACTATGAACATGAAACAAGTAGCAAGAAGTATGGACATGAAACAAATAGCAAGAAGTATGGACATGAAACAAATAGCAAGAAGTATGGACATGAAACAAATAGCAATAACTATGGACATGAAACAAATAGCAAGAACTATGAACATGAAACAAGTAGCAAGAAGTATGGACATGAAACAAATAGCAAGAAGTATGGACATGAAACAAATAGCAAGAAGTATGGACATGAAACAAATAGCAAGAAGTATGGACATGAAACAAATAGCAAGAACTATGGACATGAAACAAATAGCAAGAAGTATGGACATGAAACACAAAGCAAGAACTATGGACATGAAACAAATAGATTCAAGATTCAAGATTGTTTATTGTCATATGCACAGTTAAACAGACAGTTTGCCGTACAATGAAAATCTTACTTGGACATGAAACAAATAGCAAGAAGTATGAACATGAAACAAATAGCAAGAAATATGGACATGATACAAATAGCAAGAAGTATGGACAGAAAACAAATAGCAAGAAGTATGGACATGAAACAATTAACAAGAAGTATGGACATGAAACAAATAGCAAGAACTATGGACTTGAAACAAATAGCAAGAACTACGGACATGAAACAAATAGCAAGAACTATGGACATGAAACAAATAGCAAGAACTATGGACATGAAACAAATAGCAAGAACTATGGACATGAAACAAATAGCAAGAACTATGGACATGAAACAAATAGCAAGAACTATGGACATGAAACAAATAGCAAGAAGTATGGACATGAAACAAATAGCAAGAAGTATGGACATGAAACAAATAGCAAGAAGTATGTACATGAAACAAATAGCAAGAAGTATGAACATGAAACAAATAGCAAGAAGTATGGACATGAAACAAATAGCAATAACTATGGACATGAAACAAATAGCAAGAACTATGAACATGAAACAAGTAGCAAGAAGTATGGACATGAAACAAATAGCAAGAAGTATGGACATGAAACAAATAGCAAGAAGTATGGACATGAAACAAATAGCAAGAAGTATGGACATGAAACAAATAGCAAGAACTATGGACATGAAACAAATAGCAAGAAGTATGGACATGAAACACAAAGCAAGAACTATGGACATGAAACAAATAGATTCAAGATTCAAGATTGTTTATTGTCATATGCACAGTTAAACAGACAGTTTGCCGTACAATGAAAATCTTACTTGGACATGAAACATATAGCAAGACGTATGAACATGAAACAAATAGCAAGAAATATGGACATGAAACAAATAGCAAGAAGTATGGACATGAAACAAATAGCAAGAAGTATGGACATGAAACAAATAGCAAGAACTATGGACATGAAACAAATAGCAAGAAGTATGGACATGAAACACAAAGCAAGAACTATGGACATGAAACAAATAGCAAGAACTATGGACATGAAACAAATAGCAAGACGTATGGACATGAAACAAATAGCAAGAAGTATGGACATGAAACAAATAGCAAGAAGTATGGACATGAAACAAATAGAATGAAGTATGGACAGGAAACAAAAATACTTAGTGGACACGGCATGAATGGAACAGCATGACTATGGCAAGAAAGGTCCAAACAGATCATGAAGAACTATGGCATGGACAGATCAAATACAGAGTCACGTCGCTAACTGACAACGACAGGCTTAAATAATCATCTCCTGATTAGAACAGGTGCGTGCATAAGGCAGGTGAGACTAATGAGTAGTCATGGAAACCAAACAAGGGAGCGCAAACAGGAACTAGTGGAGTCTTAAACAGAAAATAACACAAAAACATGATCCAGACTACAGATCATGACAGCTTGTCGCTTCTCTCCTTTTATTTTCCTCATTTTTTCTTTTTTCCTTCTCTTTTTCTTCTTTTCCCTTGTTCTTTCCTTTTTGTTTTTTTTCTTTGCTTTTCTCTTCTCTCTTTTTGGTTTTCTTCATATTTTCTAGTTTTTTCTTTCCTTTCTTCTTCTATCTCATTTCGTTGTCTTTCCTTCCTTTTCATCTTCCTTGTTTCCTTTCGTTTTCTTCACCTATTCTTGTTTTTTCTTTTCTCTTTTTTCCTCATCCTTTAATTTTTCTTATTTTCTTTGCTCTTCTCCTTTCTTCTGTCATTTTCTTATCTTCTTTCCTCATCCTTCATTCCTTTCTTTTTTCCTTATTCCTGTTCTCTTCTCTCCTTTCATTTTCTTCATCTTTACATGTTTCCCTCTTTCTTTTCTTCTTCCTTTTTCTTTTTCTTCTTTTCTTCTCTCCTTTCCTTTTCTTTCTTTTCACGTTTTTTGTTTCCTTTTCTTTTTTCCTCGGCCTTCTTTCCTTTTCTTTATTATTTTGCTGGTTTTTTATCTCCTCTCATTAACTATTTTTTCCTGTCTCCTTTCCCTTCTTTCTTTGTCCTTCTTTTCGTTTTTCTTTTGTTCTTTGCTCTTCTCCTTTCATTTTCTTTATCTGTTTTAGTTTTTCTTTTCTTTTCTTTTCTTCTTCTTTCCTCGTTTTTCTATTTTCTTTTTTTTTTTTACTCTTCTCTTCCGTTCTTTCAGTTTCTTAGTCTTTTCTTGTTTTTTGTGTTTTCTTTTCTCTTTTTTCCTCGTCCTTCTTTCCTTTCCTTTATTCCTTTGCTTGTCGCTTCTTTCCTTTTATTCTCCTGATTTTTTCTTTTTTCCTTCTTTTTTTCCCCCTTGTTTTTTTCCTTTTGTTTTCCTATCTTCTTCTCCTTTTGTTTTCCTATCTTCTTCTATCTCCTTTCCTTGTCTTTCCTTCCTTTTCATTTTCCTTGTTTCTTTGCTCTTCTGTCCTTTCGTTTTCTTCACCTATTCTTGTTTTTTATTTTCTCTTCTTTTCTCGTTTTTCTTTGTCCCTTTTCTCTCTTTTTGTCCTTTTTCCTCGTCATTTCATGTTCTTCAACTGTTCTTGTTATTTTCTCTTCTTTCCTTGTTCTTCTTTCCTTTTCTTTATTATTGTGCTTGTCTCTTATCTCCTCTCATTCACCTTATTTTTTCCTGTCTTGTTTTTTTCTTTTCCTTCTTCCTTTGTCCTTCTTTCCGTTTTTCTTTTGTTCTTTGCGCCACTCCTTTTATTTTCTTTATCTGTTTTAGTTTTTTCTTTTCTTTTCTTTTCTCTTCTTTCTTCATTTTTTTCCCTATTTTCTCCTTTTTCTTTACGCTTCTCTTCCGTTCTTTCAGTTTCTTAATCTTTTCTTGTTTTTTTGTGTTTTCTATTCTTTTTTTTTCCCGCTTCCTTCTTTCCTTTTCTTCTCTTTTTCCCCCTCCTTTTTCTTCTTCCCGCTTCCTGTCCTGCCCTACACATGTGCTGATGAGGGTATTATTTCAGAGTTGCTGGTACAATTCCAGCTTCCTGCTCCTTGTACTAGTCCAGGAGTGTTTTTATTTTTATTGCACATGCTAGCTGGACACCATCTGCTCAGGCCTCGCTTACAGACGTCACGCCGCAGCTTTTGTTCAAGTGTGTGCCATGAAAGCGGCTCAGTTCGCCGGCTTGTCCGTTTGCTTTGCGTCCGTCGGTCCACTCGTGTGGAGCATGTGACTCACAGCGATGGCTTGTTAAAGTGTGTAACCAGGCTGCACCGCCATGAAAGATGATATTGCACACGGATGTTTGCTGTCATCCCTTCCAGTCACTTGTTTATTTCAAGCCTTTTATGCTGGGCCATGTGAACAATGTCATATTTGAACATGGATGTCTACATTTGCTGAAGTGCTTCCTCCATGTTGTAACTCTGCCCCCTGGTGGACACATGAGTGAACAGCCTTTAGTTTTCATTTATTTACATTTGTAGAATGTACCTAAAACACTACTCGGGAGGTTATTATGGTCTGTAATTCATACATTACATGCTATTCTCCATACTAGTATGCAGAAATACTTTATGATCTTCAGCACTGACTAACATGTAATCTTTAGTGACCTCTTGTGGTGTTTTACCGTAACTACAACAATTTTTTTGACTATTGCATATATTTATTACATGAAACAATGTTCCATTCTATATTTGTTTTCATTTTATTCGCCTTTTTTCACCGCTAAGTTTTCAATTTATAGAAACGGTTTTCCTATTGGACCATTCAAACAA
>NC_084554.2:51385000-51475000 GCF_033978685.3 Nerophis lumbriciformis
CATATTACATATTGTTATGAAGGTGTAAGTTACTACATTATATATATACTTGCAGTGTGTATATTGTACATATTACATATTGTTATGAAGGTGTCTGTTGCTACATTATATATATACTTGCAGTGTGTATATTGTACATATTACATATTGTTATGAAGGTGTCTGTTACCTTATGACATATATACTTGCAGTGTGTATATTGTACATATTACATATTATTATGAAGGTGTCTGTTACTACATGATATATATATACTTGCAGTGTGTATATTTTAATATCACATATTGTTATGAATGTGTCTGTTACTACATTATATATATATACTTGCAGTGTGTATATTGTACATATTGTTATGAAGGTGTAAGTTACTACATTATATATATACTTGCAGTGTGTATATTGTACATATTACATATTGTTATGAAGGTGTCTGTTACTACATTATATATATACATGCAGTGTGTATATTGTACAAAGTACACATTGTTATGTAGGTGTCTGTTACTGCATTATACATATACTTGCAGTGTGTATATTGTACATATTACGTATTGTTATGAAGGTGTCTGTTACTACATTATATATATATATATACTTACAGTGTGTATATTGTACATATTGTTATGAAGGTGTCTGTTTCTACATTATATATATACTTGCAGTGTGTATATTGTACATATTACGTATTGTTATGAAGGTGTCTGTTACTGCATTATACATATACTTGCAGTGTGTATATTGTACATATTATATATTGTTATGAAGGTGTCTGTTTCTACATTATATATATACTTGCAGTGTGTATATTGTACACATTACATATTGTTATGAAGGTGTCTGTTACTACATTATATATATACTTGCAGTGTGTATATTGTACATATTGTTATGAAGGTGTAAGTTACTACATTATATATATACTTGCAGTGTGTATATTGTACATATTACATATTGTTATGAAGGTGTCTGTTACTACATTATATATATACTTGCAGTGTGTATATTGTACATATTACATATTGTTATGAAGGTGTCTGTTACTACATTATATACACATACTTGCAGTGTGTATATTGTACATATCACATATTGTTATGAAGGTGTCTATTACCACATTTTATATATATATATATATATATATATATATATATATATACATATACATACGTACAGTGTGTATATTGTACATATTGTTATGAAGGTGTCTGTTACTACATTATATATATACTTGCAGTGTGTATATTGTACATATTACATATTGTTATGAAGGTGTCTGTTACTACATGATATATATACTTGCAGTGTGTATATTGTACATATTACATATTGTTATGAAGGTGTCTGTTACTACATTATATATATACATGCAGTGTGTATATTGTACAAAGTACACATTGTTATGTAGGTGTCTGTTACTGCATTATACATATAGTTGCAGTGTGTATATTGTACATATTACATATTGTTATGAAGGTGTCTGTTACTACATGATATATATACTTGCAGTGTGTATATTGTACATATTACATATTGTTATGAAGGTGTCTGTTACTACATTATATATATATATATATATATATATATATATATATACTTGCAGTGTGTATATTGTACATATTGTTTTGACGGTGTGTGTTACTACATTATATATATACTTGCAGTGTGTATATTGTACATATTACATATTGTTATGAAGGTGTCTGTTACTACATGATATATATACTTGCAGTGTGTATATTGTACATACCACATATTGTTATGAAGGTGTCTGTTACTACATTATATATAAATATATACTTACAGTGTGTATATTGTACATGTTGTTATGAAGGTGTCTGTTACTACATTATATACATATACTTGCAGTGTGTATATTGTACATACCACATATTGTTATGAAGGTGTCTGTTACTACATTATATATAAATATATACTTACAGTGTGTATATTGTACATGTTGTTATGAAGGTGTCTGTTACTACATGATATATATACTTGCAGTGTGTATATTGTACATATTACATATTGTTATGAAGGTGTCTGTTACTACATTATATATATATACTTACAGTGTGTATATTGTACATATTACATATTGTTATGAAGGTGTCTGTTACTACATTATATATATACTTTCATTGTGTATATTGTACATATTACATATTGTTATGAAGGTGTCTGTTACTACATTATATATACATATATTGCAGTGTGTTTATTGTACATATTGTTATGAAGGTGTCTGTTACTACATTATATATATACTTGCAGTGTGTATATTGTACATATTGCATATTGTTATGAAGGTGTCTGTTACTACATGACATACATACTTGCAGTGTGTATATTGTACATATTACATATTGTTATGAAGGTGTCTGTTACTACATTATATATATACTTGCAGTGTGTATATTGTCGACTTGTCCAGGGTGTACCCCGCCTTCCGCCCGATTGTAGCTGAGATAGGCTCCAGCACCCCCCGCGACCCCGAAGGGAATAAGCGGTAGAAAATGGATGGATGGATGTGTATATTGTACATATTACATATTGTTATGAAGGTGTCTGTTACTACATTATATATATACTTGCAGTGTGTATATTGTACATATTACATATTGTTATGAAGGTGTCTGTTACTACATTATATATATACTTGCAGTGTGTATATTGTACATATTACATATTGTTATGAAGGTGTCTGTTACTACATTATATATATACATGCAGTGTGTATATTGTACAAAGTACACATTGTTATGTAGGTGTCTGTTACTGCATTATACATATACTTGCAGTGTGTATATTGTACATATTATATATTGTTATGAAGGTGTCTGTTACTACATTATATATATACTTTCATTGTGTATATTGTACATATTACATATTGTTTTGAAGGTGTCTGTTACTACATGATACATATACTTGCAGTGTGTATATTGTACATATCACATATTGTTATGAAGGTGTCTGTTACTACATTATATATATATACTTACAGTGTGTATATTGTACATATTGTTATGAAGGTGTCTGTTACTACATTATATATATATATACTTGTAGTGTGTATATTGTACATTTTACATATTGTTATGAAGGTGTCTGTTTCTACATTATATACAGTATATACATGCAGTGTGTATATTGTACATATTACATATTGTTATGAAGGTGTCTGTTACTACATTATATATATATATACGTACAGTGTGTATATTGTACATATTGTTATGAAGGTGTCTGTTACTACATTATATATATATATATATATATATATACTTGCAGTGTGTATATTGTACATTTTACATATTGTTATGAAGGTGTCTGTTACTACATTATATACAATATATACATGCAGTGTGTATATTGTGCATATTATATATTATTATGAAGGTGTATGTTTCTACATTATATATATACTTGCAGTGTGTATATTGTACATACCACATATTGTTATGAAGGTGTCTGTTACTACATTATATATAAATATATACTTACAGTGTGTATATTGTACATGCTGTTATGAAAGTGTCTGTTACTACATTATATATATACTTTCATTGTGTATATTGTACATATTACATATTGTTATGAAGGTGTCTGTTACTACATTATATATATACTTGCAGTGTGTATATTGTACATATTACATATTGTTATGAAGGTGTCTGTTACTGCATTATATATATACTTGCAGTGTGTATATTGTACATATTACATATTGTTATGAAGGTGTCTGTTACTACATTATATATATATATATACTTGCAGTGTGTATATTGTACATACTACATATTGTTATGAATGTGTCTGTTACTACATGATATATATACTTGCAGTGTGTATATTGTACATATTACATATTGTTATGAAGGTGTCTGTTACTACATTATATACACATACTTGCAGTGTGTATATTGTACATATCACATATTGTTATGAAAGTGTCTGTTACTACATTATATATATATACTTAGAGTGTGTATATTGTACATATTACATATTGTTATGAAGGTGTCTGTTACTACATGATATATATACTTGCAGTGTGTATATTGTACATATCACATATTGTTATGAAGGTGTCTGTTAGTACATTATATATATACTTGCAGTGTGTATATTGTACATATTGTTATGAAGGTGTCTGTTACTACATTATGTATATATACTTACAGTATGTTTATTGTACATATTGTTATGAAGGTGTCTGTTACTACATTATATATATATATACTTGCAGTGTGTATATTGTACACATTACATATTGTTATGAAGGTGTCTGTTACTACATGATATATATACTTGCAGTGTGTACATTGTACATATCACATATTGTTATGAAGGTGTCTGTTACTACATTATATATATATATATATATATACTTGCAATGTGTATATTGTACACATTGTTATGAAGGTGTCTGTTACTACATTATATATATATACTTGCAGTGTGTATATTGTACATATTACATATTGTTATTAAGGTGTCTGTTACTACATTATATATATATACTTGCAGTGTGTATATTGTACATATTACATATTGTTATGAAGGTGTCTGTTACTACATTATATATATATACTTGCAGTGTGTATATTGTACATATTGTTATGAAGGTGTCTGTTACTACATTATATATATACTTGCAGTGTGTATATTGTACATATTACATATTGTTATGAAGGTGTCTGTTACTACATTATATATATACACTTGCAGTGTGTATATTGTACATATTACATATTGTAATGAAGGTGTCTGTTACTACATTATATATATACTTGCAGTGTGTATATTGTACATATTGTTATGAAGGTGTAAGTTATTACATTATATATATACTTGCAGTGTGTATATTGTACATATCACATATTGTTATGAAGGTGTCTGTTTCTACATTATATATATACTTGCAGTGTGTATATTGTACATATTACATATTGTTATGAAGGTGTCTGTTACTACATTATATATATACTTGCAGTGTGTATATTGTACATATTACATATTGTTATGAAGGTGTCTGTTACTACATGATATATATACTTGCAGTGTGTATATTGTACATATCACATATTGTTATGAAGGTGTCTGTTTCTACATTATATATATACTTGCAGTGTGTATATTGTACATATTACATATTGTTATGAAGGTGTCTGTTTCTACATTATATATATACTTGCAGTGTGTATATTGTACATATCACATATTGTTATGAAGGTGTCTGTTAGTACATTATATATAAATATATACTTACAGTGTGTATATTGTACATATTGTTATGAAGGTGTCTGTTACTACATTATATATATACTTGCAGTGTGTATATTGTACATATTACATATTGTTTTGAAGGTGTCTGTTACTACATGATATATATACTTGCAGTGTGTATATTGTACATATTACATATTGTTATGAAGGTGTCTGTTACTACATTATATACATATACTTGCAGTGTGTATATTGTACATATCACATATTATTATGAAGGTGTCTGTTACTACATTATATATAAATATATACTTACAGTGTGTATATTGTACATATTGTTATGAAGGTGTCCGTTACTACATTATATATGTACTTGCAGTGTGTATATTGTACACATTACATATTGTTATGAAGGTGTCTGTTACTACATTATATATATACTTGCAATGTGTATATTGTACATATTGTTTTGACGGTGTGTGTTACTACATTATATATTTACTTGCAGTGTGTATATTGTACATATTACATATTGTTATGAAGGTGTCTGTTACTACATTATATATATACTTGCAGTGTGTATATTGTACATATTACATATTGTTATGAAGGTGTCTGTTACTACATTATATATATACTTGCAGTGTGTATATTGTACATATTATATATTATTATGAAGGTGTCTGTTACTACATTATATATATATATATATATATATATATATATATATATATATATATATATATATATATATATATATATATATATACTTGCAGTGTGTATATTGTACATATTGTTATGAAGGTGTCTGTTACTACATTATATATATACTTGCAGTGTGTATATTGTACATATTACATATTGTTATGAAGGTGTCTGTTACTACATTATATATATATACTTGCAGTGTGTATATTGTACATATCACATATTGTTATGAAGGTGTCTGTTACTACATTATATATATACTGTATATACTTGCAGTGTGTATATTGTACATATTACATATTGTTATGAAGGTGTCTGTTACTACATTATATATATATACTTGAGGTGTGTATATTGTACATATTACATATTGTTATGAAGGTGTCTGTTTGACTCCACTTCCTTCCTGTCAACATCACAAATGTGAGGATTCTTCTCGCCTGGTAGTCCTCACAGCTTGACTCCTGGTGTGAGTTGATTAAAAATAGGAGAGTCCGCAGCTAATTAAAAAGCTCTTCCTCTTTTTTTTCTCCTTTTTTTTTTTCCTCCAAGAGAAGTGTTAAATAAAGGAGCCGGGATCCAAAGCGCCAGGTGACGGATCGTTCATTTGCAGAATCTCCGGGCTCCCCGTCGACCGGAGGCGAACGTGCGAGAAAAGTGTTGATTTGAAGCGAAGCCGGGCGCAGAATGTCACCTCCGTGCAGCCGCTGACCCTCATAAAGTTGGTGTTCCCACATCGTACCTGCACTGTATGCACTCCCTCCTCATAAAGTTGGTGTTCCCACATCATACCTGCACTGTATGCACTCCCTCCTCATAAAGTTGGTGTTCCCACATCGTACCTGCACTGTATGCACTCCCTCCTCATAAAGTTGGTGTTCCCACATCGTACCTGCACTGTATGCACTCCCTCCTCATAAAGTTGGTGTTCCCACATCATACCTGCGCTGTATGCACTCCCTCCTCATAAAGTTGGTGTTCCCTCCTCATAAAGTTGGTGTTCCCACATCATACCTGCACTGTATGCACTCCCTCCTCATAAAGTTGGTGTTCCCTCCTCATAAAGTTGGTGTTTCCACATCATACCTGCACTGTATGCACTCCCTCCTCATAAAGTTGGTGTTCCCTCCTCATAAAGTTGGTGTTCCCACATCATACCTGCACTGTATGTACTCCCTCCTCATAAAGTTGGTGTTCTCTCCTCATAAATTTGGTGTTCCCACATAATACCTGCACTGTATGCTCTCCCTCCTCATAAAGTTGGTGTTCCCTCCTCATAAGTTGGTGTTCCCACATCATACCTGCACTGTATGCGCTCCCTCCTCATAAAGTTGGTGTCCCCTCCTCATAAAGTTGGTGTTCCCACATCATACCTGCACTGTATGCACTCCCTCCTCATAAAGTTGGTGTTCCCTCCTCATAAAGTTGGTGTTCCCTCCTCATAAAGTTGGTGTTCCCACATCATACCTGCACTGTATGCGCTCCCTCCTCATAAAGTTGGTGTTCCTACATCATACCTGCGCTGTATGCACTCCCTCCTCATAAAGTTGGTGTTCCCTCCTCATAAAGTTGGTGTTCCCACATCATACCTGCACTGTATGCACTCCCTCCTCATAAAGTTGGTGTTCCCTCCTCATAAAGTTGGTGTTCCCACATCATACCTGCACTGTATGCACTCCCTCCTCATAAAGTTGGTGTTCCCTCCTCATAAACTTGGTGTTTCCACATCATACCTGCACTGTATGCGCTCCCTCCTCATAAAGTTGGTGTTCCCTCCTCATAAAGTTGGTGTTCCCGCATCATACCTGCACTGTATGCGCTCCCTCCTCATAAAGTTGGTGTTCCCTCCTCATAAAGTTGGTGTTGCCTCCTCATAAAGTTGGTGTTCCCACATCATACCTGCACTGTATGCGCTCCCTCCTCATAAAGTTGGTGTTCCCACATCGTACCTGCACTGTATGCACTCCCTCCTCATAAAGTTGGTGTTCCCACATCGTACCTGCACTGTATGCACTCCCTCCTCATAAAGTTGGTGTTCCCACATCGTACCTGCACTGTATGCACTCCCTCCTCATAAAGTTGGTGTCCCCACATCATACCTACACTGTATGCACTCCCTCCTCATAAAGTTGGTGTTCCCTCCTCATAAAGTTGGTGTTCCCACATCATACCTGCACTGTATGCACTCCCTCCTCATAAAGTTGGTGTTCCCTCCTCATAAAGTTGGTGTTCCCACATCATACCTGCACTGTATGCGCTCCCTCCTCATAAAGTTGGTGTTCCCTCCTCATAAAGTTGGTGTTCCCACCTCATACCTGCACTGTATGCTCTCCTTCCTCATAAAGTTGGTGTTCCCACATACCTGCACTGTATGCACTCCCTCCTCATAAAGTTGGTGTCCCCTCCTCATAAAGTTTGTGTTCCCACCTCATACCTGCACTGTGTGCGCTCCCTCCTCATAAAGTTGGTGTTCCCACATCATACCTGCACTGTATGCACTCCCTCCCCATAAAGTTGGTGTTCCCTCCTCATAAAGTTGGTATTGCCTCCTCATAAAGTTGGTGTTCCCACATCATACCTGCATTGTATGCACTCCCTCCTCATAAAGTTGGTGTTCCCTCCTCATAAAGTTGGTGTTCCCACATCATACCTGCACTGTATGTACTCCCTCCTCATAAAGTTGGTGTTCTCTCCTCATAAATTTGGTGTTCCCACATCATACCTGCACTGTATGCTCTCCCTCCTCATAAAGTTGGTGTTCCCTCCTCATAAGTTGGTGTTCCCACATCATACCTGCACTGTATGCGCTCCCTCCTCATAAAGTTGGTGTCCCCTCCTCATAAAGTTGGTGTTCCCACATCATACCTGCACTGTATGCACTCCCTCCTCATAAAGTTGGTGTTCCCTCCTCATAAAGTTGGTGTTCCCTCCTCATAAAGTTGGTGTTCCCACATCATACCTGCACTGTATGCGCTCCCTCCTCATAAAGTTGGTGTTCCTACATCATACCTGCGCTGTATGCACTCCCTCCTCATAAAGTTGGTGTTCCCTCCTCATAAAGTTGGTGTTGTCTCCTCATAAAGTTGGTGTTCCCACATCATACCTGCACTGTATGCACTCCCTCCTCATAAAGTTGGTGTTCCCTCCTCATAAACTTGGTGTTCCCACATCATACCTGCACTGTATGCGCTCCCTCCTCATAAAGTTGGTGTTCCCACATCATACCTGCACTGTATGCTCTCCCTCCTCATAAAGTTGGTGTCTCCTCCTCATAAAGTTGGTGTTCCCACCTCATACCTGCACTGTATGCGCTCCCTCCTCATAAAGTTGGTGTTCCCACATCGTACCTGCACTGTATGCGCTCCCTCCTCATAAAGTTGGTGTTCCCACCTCATACCTGCACTGTATGCGCTCCCTCCTCATAAAGTTGGTGTTCCCACATCGTACCTGCACTGTATGCGCTCCCTCCTCATAAAGTTGGTGTTCCCACATCTTACCTGCACTGTATGCGCTCCCTCCTCATAAAGTTGGTGTTCCCACCTCATACCTGCACTGTATGCGCTCCCTCCTCCTCCATTCTTGGCCTGCAGGGACGCCAGAGACACCATTTGGTTGCTTTTACGAGCGGGGGGTTAGAGCGCCATTGACGTAATTGGAGCTTATTCACAACAACATTTATTTTGATTCATTGTTATTTTTTTGAGCAATGACAGTTTAAAAAAAACATCCCACTTAGATTTTTGGGGACCCATTCATAAAAGTGTTCAAAATAAGTCATACAATTTAATTTTTTTATTGTTTTACTTTCAATACTTACATCTCTAGATCAACTTTAGATTCATCATTCCATTATAAGGTTTTATTTGTTATTCATTCGTGTTTGTTGTCAGGTTCAAACACTGATGACATCTATTAAACAGACAAGAAGCAAGGAATTAAACAGAGACAGAATTCAATTTAGCTCATTGAGGAGAAACGTCTGGGCTGTACTCTTTGTACGGTCTTCCACCACGCTCTGACGAAAGGTTGCACGCCTCCTCTTTTATTTGGATTTTCCCTGATTACATTGCAACAGCTGTTTATAAAGGGCGAGGGGGTCGTAAACAGCCGTCGCCCTTTGTCACAAAACAGTTCAAAGAAAAGATGCCTGGAGCTTGCGTCAGGTCCTGCTTCCTCTCCGCTTTGTAGATCTCGGGTCAAGACAAGATATTACTGTGGATCACAATAGATCAAAGAAACCGACACCTTCATGTCACTTCCCATCCTACACAGTGGAGTTTTACAAGCCTTTTGATTGGTAAGATCAATGACAGCTTTTGTCCTCTTACCGGGAACTCATTGGAACAGAAAGTTTTGTGATAACTTACATACAATTATTCTGACATTTATTTTATGCTCTTTTTGTCATATAAAAAGTATTATTGGCAAACACAAAATATGCAATACTTTCCCAAAAAAATATTTCCCAATTGAATATTTGATGTGAAGTAGCAGCCTTCAATAGGTAAATAATTCAATGCAACAATGATTTTGATTCATTTTTTTTTTTTTGAGCAATGTCAGTTTAAAAAAAAATCCCACCAAGATTTTTGGGGACCCAGAAGGGTCCCACTCATAAAAGTGTTCAAAATGAGTCACACATTTTTTTGTTGTTGTTTTACTTTCGACACTTACATCTCTAGATCAACTTTAGATTAATCATTCCATTATAAGGTTTTATTTGTTATTCATTTTTGTTTGTTTTATGCTCTTTTTGTCATATAAAATGTATTATTGGCAAACACAAAATATGCGATATTTCCCCCCAAAAATATTTCAAAGTGAATATAAATTGGTTCCTTAAATAAGTTAAAATTTCATAAAAACATTGATTTTGATGCACTATTATTTTTTGAGCAATGACCGATTAAAACAAATAAAAAAAATAATCCCACTAAAATTTTTGGGGACCCTGAATGGGTCCCACTCACGAAAGTGTTCAAAATAAATCATACATTATTTTTTTATTGTTTTACTTTTAATGCTTACATCTCTCGCTCAACTTTAGATTCATCATTCCATTATAAGGTTGTATTAATATTATTGTTTTTTGTTTGTTTTATGCTCTTTTTGTCATAAAAATCTTTATTGGCAAACACAAAACATGCAATATTTTCTCGAAAAAATGTTTAAAAGTGAATCATAATTGGTTCCTTAAATAGGTCAATAATTCAACGCAACATTGATTTTAATTCATTATTATTATTTTTTGACCAATGACAATAAAAAAAAAAACACTAAGATTTTTGGGGACCCAGAAGGGTCCCACTCATAAAAGTGTTCAAAATAAGTCACACGTTATTTTTTTGTTTGTTTTACTTTCAACACTTACATCTCTAGCTCAACTTTAGATTCATCATTCCATTATAAGGTTTTATTAATATTATTGATTTTTGTCTGTTTTATGCTCTTTTTGTCATAAAAAATGTTTAGTATTGGCAAACACAAAATATGCAATATTTTCCCGAAAAATTGTTTCAAAGCGAAATATTTGATGTAAAATAATTGGTTCCTTAAATACGTTAATAATTCAATGAAACATTGATTTTGATTCATTATCATTATTTTTTGAGCAATGGCCATTTAAAAAAAAGAAATCCCACTAAGATTTTTGGGGACCCAGAAGGGTCCCACCCATAAAAGTGTTCAAAATAAGTCACACATTATTTATTTAAATTGTTTTATTGTTTTACTTTCAACACTTACATCTCTAGATCAACTTTAGATTCATCATTCCATTATAAGGTGTTATCAATATTATTTTTTGTCTGTTTTATGCTCTTTTTGTCATAAATATTTATTATCGGCAAACAAAATATATGCAATATTTTTAAAGTGAATATTAATTGGTTCCTTAAATAGGTCAATAATTCAATGCAACATTGATTTTGATTCATTATCATTATTTTTTGAGCTATGACCATTTAAAAAAAAAAAAATCCACTAAGATTTTTGGGGACCCAGAAGGGTCCCACCCATAAAAGTGTTCAAAATAAGTCACACATTATTTATTAAAATGTTTTTATTGTTTTACTTTCAACACTTACATCTCTAGATCAACTTTAGATTCATCATTCCATTATAAGGTTTTATCAATATAATTTTTTGTCTGTTTTATGCTCTTTTTGTCATAAATATGTATTATTGGCAAACACAAAATATGCGATATTTTCCCAAACATTTTTTTTAAAAGTGAATATTAATTGGTTCCTTAAATAGGTCAATAATTCATAAAACATTGATTTTGATTCATTATTATTTTTTAATCAATGACCGTATAAAAAAATAAATCACACTAAAATTTTTGGGGACCCAGAAGGGTCCCACTCATAAAAGTGTTCAAAATAAGTCACACGTTATTTTTTTTTGTTTTACTTTGAACACTTACATCTCTAGCTCAACTTTAGATTCATCATTCCATTATAAGGTTTTATTAATATTATTGATTTTTGTCTGTTTTATGCTCTTTTTGTCATAAAAAATGTTTAGTATTGGCAAACACAAAATATGCAATATTTTCCCGAAAAATTGTTTCAAAGCGAAATATTTGATGTAAAATAATTGGTTCCTTAAATAGGTCAATAATTCAATGCAACATTGATTTTGATTCATTATCATTATTTTTTGAGCAATGGCCATTTAAAAAAAAGAAATCCCACTAAGATTTTTGGGGACCCAAAAGGGTCCCACCCATAAAAGTGTTCAAAATAAGTCACACATTATTTATTCAAATTGTTTTATTGTTTTACTTTCAACACTTACATCTTTAGATCAACTTTAGATTCATCATTCCATTATAAGGTTTTATCAATATTATTTTTTGTCTGTTTTATGCTCTTTTTGTCATAAATATTTATTATCGGCAAACAAAATATATGCAATATTTTTAAAGTGAATATTAATTGGTTCCTTAAATAGGTAAATAATTCAATGCAACATTGATTTTGATTCATTATCATTATTTTTTTAACAATGACCATTTAAAAAAAATAAAATAATTCCACTAAGATTTTTGGGGACCCAGAAGGGTCCCACCCATAAAAGTGTTCAAAATAAGTCACACATTATTTATTAAAATGTTTTTATTGTTTTACTTTCAACACTTACATCTCTAGATCAACTTTAGATTCATCATTCCATTATAAGGTTTTATCAATATAATTTTTTGTCTGTTTTATGCTCTTTTTGTCATAAATATGTATTATTGGCAAACACAAAATATGCGATATTTTCCCAAACATTTTTTTAAAAAGTGAATATTAATTGGTTCCTTAAATAGGTCAATAATTCATAAAACATTGATTTTGATTCATTATTATTTTTTGAGCAATGACCGATTAAAAAAAATAAAAAAATTAATCCCACTAAAATTTTTGGGGACCCAGAAGGGTCCCACTCACAAAAGTGTTCAAAATAAATCATACATTATTTTTTTATTGTTTTACTTTTAATGCTTACATCTCTCGCTCAACTTTAAATTCATCATTTCATTATAAGGATGTATTAATATTATTGTTTTTTGTTTGTTTTATGCTCTTTTTGTCATAAAAATCTTTATTGGCAAACACAAAACATGCAATATTTTCTCGAAAAAATGTTTAAAAGTGAATCATAATTGGTTCCTTAAATAGGTCAATAATTCAACGCAACATTGATTTTAATTCATTATTATTATTTTTTGACCAATGACAATAAAAAAAAAAACACTAAGATTTTTGGGGACCCAGAAGGGTCCCACTCATAAAAGTGTTCAAAATAAGTCACACGTTATTTTTTTTTGTTTTACTTTCAACACTTACATCTCTAGATCAACTTTAGATTCATCATTCCATTATAAGGTTTTATTAATATTATTGATTTTTGTCTGTTTTATGCTCTTTTTGTCATAAAAAATGTTTAGTATTGGCAAACACAAAATATGCAATATTTTCCCGAAAAAGTGTTTCAAAGCGAAATATTTGATGTAAAATATTGGTTCCTTAAATACGTTAATAATTCAATGAAACATTGATTTTGATTCATTATCATTATTTTTTGAGCAATGGCCATTTAAAAAAAAGAAATCCCACTAAGATTTTTGGGGACCCAGTAGGGTACCACCCATAAAAGTGTTCAAAATAAGTCACACATTATTTATTTTAATTGTTTTATTGTTTTACTTTCAACATTTACATCTTTAGATCAACTTTAGATTCATCATTCCATTATAAGGTTTTATCAATATTATTTTTTGTCTGTTTTATGCTCTTTTTGTCATAAATATGTATTATTGGCAAACACAAAATATGCAATATTTTTTAAAGGTGAATATTAATTGGTTCCTTAAATAGGTCAATAATTCATAAAACATTGATTTTGATTCATTATCATTATTTTTTGAGCTATGACCATTTAAAAAAAAAAAAAAAATCCACTAAGATTTTTGGGGACCCAAAAGGGTCCCACCCATAAAAGTGTTCAAAATAAGTCACACATTATTTATTAAAATGTTTTTATTGTTTTACTTTCAACACTTACATCTCTAGATAAACTTTAGATTCATAATTCCATTATAAGGTTTTATCAATATAATTTGTTGTCTGTTTTATGCTCTTTTTGTCATAAATATGTATTATTGGCAAACACAAAATATGCAATATTTTTTAAAAGTGAATATTAATTGGTTCCTTAAATAGGTCAATAATTCATAAAACATTGATTTTGATTCATTATTATTTTTTAATCAATGACCGTATAAAAAAATAAAAAAATAAATCAAACTAAAATTTTTGGGGACGCAGAAGGGTCCCACTCATAAAAGTGTTCAAATAAAGTCATACATTATTTTTTTGTATTGCTTTACTTTAATGTTTACATCTCTAGCTCAACTTTAGATTCATCATTCCATTATAAGGTTGTATTAATATTATTGTTTTTTGTCTGTTTTATGCTCTTTTTGCCATAACAATTGTTAAATATTGGCAAACATAAAATATGCAATATTTTCCCCAAATAATGTTTCAAAGTGGATATTAATTGGTTCCTTCAATATGTCAATAATTCAATGTGACATTGATTTTGATTCAGCATAATTTTTTGAGCAATGACAGTTAAAAAAAAAAAATCCTACTAAAATTTTTGGGGACCCAGAAGGGTCCCACTCATAAAAGTGTTCAAAATAAGTCATACATATATTTTTTAATTGTTTTACTTTCAACATTTACATCTTTAGATCAATTTTAGATTCATCATTCAATTATAAGGTTTTATTATTTTATGTCTGTTTTAGGCCTTTTTGTTATAAAAAACTTAATTGGCAAACACAAAATATGCGATATTTTCCCGAAAAAATGTGTCAATGTTAAATATTTGATATATTTGTTCCTTAAATAGGTCAGTAATTCAATACAACATACATTTTTATTCATTGTTATTATTTTTTTTGAGCAATGACAGTGAAAAATGAGCTGTGGGCCACAAATGGCCCTGGGGCCACACTTTGGACACCTGTGGAGTAAAGCATGGAGCAGCAGAATGATGTCATGTGTCTTTAAAGATACTTGTCAACACCTCCGTGTAGCTGTCAACATGAAACTTGATCACCTTGCAGACACATTTTTGAAGATTAGCTGCAGCGACACAAATAGATGTTTTTCTCACTCAACACTTTATAATGGGACTGTCTGTGAATATATATAGTAGGTGACATCGTATTATCACGATACAAGGTCAGTTATTCACACCCTCTAGATTCTGTTTGTCAAAAACTGAGACGCCCCACGTTATTTTTATTTTATGGTTTTGTTGTTCAATTTGTCTTCCAACACCATCCATAAAATGTAAAAGGGTCTTGATTTGATATTGATATTAATGTGATATCTTTAAAAAAAACGTGTGATATGTGCTTGTATGTAAAATGTGTGATATCATGTGCGACACGAGCAGTCCTGCAGCGTGTTTACTTGTGTGTGAGTTGATGTGCGATACAAGCAGTCCTGCAGCGTGTTTATTGTGTGTGATATCATGTGCGATACAAGCAGTCCTGCTAAGTGTTTACTTGTGTGTGATATCATGTCCGATACGAGCAGTCCTGCAGCGTGTTTACTTGTGTGGGAGTTGATGTGCGATACAAGCAGACCTGCGGCATGTTAACTTGTGTGTTATATCATGTGCGATGCAAGCAGTCTTGCAGCGTGTTTACTTGTGTGTGAGTTGATGTGCGATACAAGCAGACCTGCGGCATGTTTACTTGTGTGTCATATCATGTGCAATGCAAGCAGTCTTGCAGCGTGTTTACTTGTGTGTGATATCATGTGCGATATATATATATATATATATATATATATATATATATATATATATATGTATATATATATATGTATATATATATATATATATATGTATATATATATATATATATATATATATATGTATATATATATATATATATATATATATATACATATGTATGTATATATGTATATATGTGTATGTATGTATGTATATGTATGTATATATGCATATATATATATATATATATATATATATATATATATGTATATATGTATGTATATTAAGGCTGAAACGACGCGTCGACGTAGTCGACGTCATCGGTTACGTAAATACGTCGCATATTTACGTCACACTGCCGTCATGGCGGAGCGCAAAGCAGACGATGCGAGCGGTGCGAGCGAGGGGGAAAAAAGCACGCCAAAAGTCGTCAAAAGTGTGGGGGTATTTCAATAAACGGCGACACGAGCAGTCCTGCAGCGTGTTTACTTGTGTGTGAGTTGATGTGCGATACAAGCAGTCCTGCAGCGTGTTTATTGTGTGTGATATCATGTGCGATACAAGCAGTCCTGCGGCTTGTTTACTTGTGTGTGATATCATGTGCGATACGAGCAGTCCTGCAGCGTGTTTACTTGTGTGTGAGTTGATGTGCGGTACAAGCAGTCCTGCGGCGTGTTTACTTGTGTGTGATATCATGTGCGATACGAGCAGTCCTGCAGCGTGTTTACTTGTGTGTGAGTTGATGTGCGATACAAGCAGTCCTGCGGCGTGTTTACTTGTGTGTGATATCATGTGCGATACGAGCAGTCCTGCAGCGTGTTTACTTGTGTGTGAGTTGATGTGCGATACAAGCAGACCTGCAGCATGTTTACTTGTGTGTCATATCATGTGCAATGCAAGCAGTCTTGCAGCGTGTTTACTTGTGTGTGATATCATGTGCGATATATATATATATATATATATATATATATATATATATATATATATATATATATATATATATATATATATATATATATATGTATACATATGTATATATATATATATGTATATATATATATATATATATATATATATATATATATATATATATATATGTATATATATATATATATATGTATATATATATATATATATATATATATATATATATGTATATATATATATATATATATATATATATATATATATATATATACATATATATATATATATATATATATATACATATGTATGTATATATGTATATATGTATGTATATTAAGGCTGAAACGACGCGTCGACGTAGTCGACGTCATCGGTTACGTAAATACGTCGCACTGCCGTCATGGCGGAGCGCAAAGCAGATGATGCGAGCGGTGCGAGCGAGGGGGAAAAAAGCACGCCAAAAGTCGTCAAAAGTGTGGGGGTATTTCAATAAACGGCCTTATAATGTTGTAGCGGCGAACAGCTGTCTCGTCAGCTGACGCGCGAGCTCGCAACCGTGGCTGTTTAGCAACCAGCCAAACCCCACTTAATAAAATTATATTTTATCTTAGAGCACATATCCGCATCCCTATTCACCTAGGCAACCCCAGGAAATGTATATAATTCGGCATTATTTCGGCCAGTCGGCTTATATGATCAGAGCCGATCAGTTTACGTTCACGCGCAGGTATAACGCGGGGCGCTCCTGTCTCATCTGCTGGTGCGCGAGCCCGGTAATTAGACCGCTGTGTCAAATCAAGGAGTACAAAAGACGCCAGCGCAGAGTGGAAAAAGGTTTAGTTCATTACAGATAACCCAGAGTTGTGCCAAAAGTATGTAAGATTTAATATTTCTCTTCGTGGGTGTGGCGCACCTGTTGCGCTGGTGAGATGCATGTAGCGTGCTTAGTCTGGAGGCTAAATACACACAGTGTGTTATGTAACTGTTGTTTAGTGTTGATATTCTTTGCTTGGTTTGATAAATGTTGGAGCAGTTTGCTTCATCAGGAGGGTGAAGTCGCTCAATTTAAAGTGTTGGATTTAACTGTGTTGGTGAGGGCGTAGAAAAAGGGGCATTTTTCTACCAGTAGAAAGCGTTTAAGATTGAGTGTTTCACTGCTAAATTAATAATATATTTATATTGAATATGGATTTTAAATATGTATCTAAATAGGTGGTTAATTGGTTAGGTATTTATGTATTTGCATATTGGGTTTTCTGTTGCATTTATCTATTGTGTTTCTGGGTTTAAATGTATTTTATATGTATCTTGGTGCATTTATGTTGAGACAATTTATTTAAAATCTGTTTTAACTTAAAAGGAAAAGATGTGTCCATTTTCTTGCACTTGTTTAATGGTTAAGAGTTTGATAGCCTAATTAATAATTGTAAATTATGGTATTGATACTTGATTGATTTTTTTACAGCATGTTAATCTTGTGGTGTTTTGTCCTTAAAGGTTTTTCACCTACTAAAGAAGCTAAAGGCTACTAAAGGCTACTAATGACAGCTAAAGAAACTAAAGTCTACTAACACTGCTAAAGACTGCTAAAAAGACTAAAGAAGAAAAAAGAAGCTGTTTCTTCATTGGATAAACTGTTGCAAACTAAAGGAAAATAAAAGGAATAAGTAACTACGGTCTGGTCTTTTGAGTGAAATCCAGAAGCCACATTCAGCATTGGTACATCCCTTCAAGTGTGGGATAAGCACAGCGAAAAAAGCAAAACACTTGACAGTTGTTGTATGCACACTGTGTCGGGCGGAAATGGCCTATCATAGCAGCACAACGGCTATGAAGGAACATTTGAAAAGAAAACACCCGACAGCGTTCTTGCCATCACCATCAACTAGTCAATCGTCCGCGTGAGTATACGTTGTCATCATTACACAAAAACATGAATGTGTCATTTGTATCTGCGTTGTAAATTCATAAACTAAAACACTGTTTCGCTCTGAGAGGCACGTTTGGCGTGCCTGTTCAGTGTTTACAAAGACGCGCTCCTCTTTAACGCTAACGTTAACTAATTGTGCAAATACCTTTTACAACATTAACAGTTACATATACTATGTACAAACCAACAATTAACTTTCACTTTAATCATACTATCATTGTTGCTTTATTAAGCAAAATAAGCAATACTTTTACTTTTGTTGAAATGTTTACACTGTTACAGAATATTTCCTTTTGCACTTTTTTGTATTGGATGTTTATCTTTATTTTTGCACATTTTAAAGCAAAATAAGCAATACTTTTACTTTTGAAATGCTTATACTATTGCAGAATATTAAGATTTGCACTGGATGTTTACTTTTATATTTGCACATTAAAAAGCAAATAAGCTACTTTTAATTTTGTTAAATGTTAAAAGTTTTAAATGTTTACATTGTTACAGAATATTTTGTCATGTTGTTGTCAATGTTGACTGAGTGGCCTTTTGAAAAAACTGGCCAACATTTATTTTTTCATCTTCATTTTAAATTAAAAAAATAATCGGTAAAAGGAAAAATAATCTATATATTAATCGAAAAAATAATCTATAGATTAACCGATTAATCGAAAAAATAATCTATAGATTAATCGATAGAAAAATAATCGTTAGCTGCAGCCTTAATGTATATACATATATATGTATGTATATATATATATATATATATATATATATGTATATACATACATATATATATGCATATATGTATGTATATGCATATATGTATATGTATATGTATATATGTATGTATATACATATATATATATGTATATACATACATATATATGCATATATGTATGTATATGCATATATATATATATATATATATGTATGTATATATATATATATATATAATATATATATATATATACTGTATATATATATATACACTGTATATATATATATATACATATATATATATATATATATATATATATATATATATATATATATATATATATATACACACATATATATATATATGCATGTATATATATATATATATATATATACACACACACATGTGGAGAATGAGGAAATGTGTGGCTGAGAGTGAAAGACGGAGGAAATACTTGCTGGAATTAAGTGGGTTGTTAGCATAAGATTGGCATTAAAAGTTAAAAACAGCGTCGGACTTAGTGTGAGTTAATATGGAGGCTACATTACATTATAATAAAACATTGTTTTCACATTAAAACCCTTATTTTTAAGGTGTGGCGGTGCACCGCCATCAATGCCATGTAGGGGAAACCCTGCTGTCAGTACCTACGGTACCCATCCCTACTTGGGAATACCGACACGTGCACGTGTCTGACCCTTTTTTGTACCGAAAGCCCTAGAAAGAGTGAACTATTCCACAAAACCACTGATAGTAACTTCGCCATTCAATGAATCAGTCAAAGTGTGTAAAGTCTGCCAGCCAGAAACTAGCAGGCTAATAACCACGCTAACACTATTTCTTCAGCCACGTTTAAAACGACACAATAAAACTATTTTCTGTGGCGGGCTGTTTTTCCCAGTGAAGTTAGGAAGTCAGTAAGATTTTTCTAAAATGCTATTGTTAATTCTAAAAAGCAGACTTGTTGTTCTCCAAATGTGCCAATCTCAGACCCTCAAAGGCGAGCACGCACAGCAGGGGAGGGGCTGCAAAAAGCCGTTAACTAAATCATCACAACCCTTTGGCAACACTCGGTGTGTGTGTGTGTGTGTGTGTGTGTGTGTGTGTGTGTGTGTGTTCTTGTATTTCTACCCTTCTTGAGACATCAACAAGGAAAAGTACCTTGCATCTAATAGAGCAGTGATTTTCAACCACTGTGCCGCGCCGTGATATATTGCCTGGTGTGCCGTGGGAAATTATGCAACGTCACCTAATTGGTCCAAAAAAATATTTTTTTGCAAATCAATAGTCATAATAATGTGCCGTTGTCTAGTGCCTGTGCTGTGTAGAGCTTGGCAGGGTAACCATGTAATACTCCATATCAGTATTTGGCAGCAGGTAGTTCATTGCTTTGTAGAAGTTGAAACGCGTCGAGGATGGTTTGTCGCGATCCCAATAGGCAGAGCACAGCGGAAGACAGCGTGCAGGTAAAAAGGTACCGTATTTTCCGCACTATAAGGCGCACCTAAAAACCACAAATTTTCTCAAAAGCTGACAGTGCGCCTTTTAACCCGGTGCGCTTTATATATGGATAAATATTAAGATTAATTTTCATAAAGTTTCGGTCTCGCAACTTCGGTAAACAGCCGCCATCTTTTTTCCCGGTAGAACAGGAAGCGCTTCTTCTTCTACGCAAGCAACCGCCAAGGTAAGCACCCGCCCCCATAGAACAGGAAGCGCTTCTTCTTCTACTGTAAGCAACCACCCGCCCGCGTAGAAGAAGAAAAAGCGCGCGGATATTACCGTACGTTTCTTTTCCTTTGTGTGTTTACATCTGTAAAGACCACAAAATGGCTCCTACTAAGCGACAGGGATCTGGTTCATGAAAAGACGCAATCTCTCCATCCGCACACGGATTACTATTTCACAGCAACTGATATTCCTGTGAACCGCACTGTGGATACAACGGGAGCACGTACGGTGAATATTCGCACCACAGGGAATGAGAAGTCATCCTTCACTGTGGTTCTAGCTTGCCATGCTAATGGCCAGAAACTTCCACCCATGGTGATATTCAAAAGGAAGACCTTGCCAAAAGAGACCTTTCCAGCCGGCGTCATCATAAAAGCTAACTCGAAGGGATGGATGAAGAAAAGATGAGCGAGTGGTTAAGGTAAGTTTAAGTTTACGCGAAGAGGCCGGGTGGCATTTTTCAGCAGCTCCGTCCATGTTGATATACGATTCCATGCGCGCCCACATCACGCTGGTTTTTAATATATTATTAAAGTTTGACTGACCTATCTGACTGTTTTTTTGACATTCCTTTAGCGCAGTTAGATGCGGCTTACAACACGGGGCGGCTTATAGGTGGACAAAGTTTTGAAATATGCCGTTCATTGAAGGCGCGGCTTATAACCCAGGGCGCCTTATGGTGCGGAAAATACGGTATGTAACGCTTAAACCAAAAATCAACAAAAGGCAAGTCCCGCTAGGAAAAGGCACTGAAGCATAGGGATGGCTATGTAAAACAAAAGTAAAACTGAACTGGCTACAAAGTCAACAAAAACAGAATGCTGGACGACAGCAAAAACTTACAGCGTGTGGAGCAAATACGGCGTCCACAAAGCACATCCCGTACATGACATGACAATCAACAATGTCCCCACAAAGAAGGATAGCGTACGCACAATTTAGATAGTCTTGATTGCGAAAACAAAGCAGGGTGCCGGGCAATAGCGCTCAAAGGAAGGCGTGAAGCTGCTACAGGAGAACACCAACAAAACAGGAAGGGTCACCAAAATAACAGCGCAAGACAGGAACTAAAGCAATACACACAAGAAACAACAACAAACTCAAAATAAGGCACGGCAACCTGGTGGAGTTTAATTTTTTAACCTTTTCTGCTGGTGGTGTACCTCCGTATTTGTTTTATGAAAAAAATGAGCCTTGGCTCAAAAATGTTGAAAAACACTGTAATAGAGAGCCAAATACTAGAGTCCGTGAACATTGCTCCAAAGTCAGGATTTTTTTGTTGATTTAATGTGCATACCAAGGTAAACATCGACAGGTGCAAAGGCAGCAATATATGACAAAACAAGACGGCAGCTAAAGAAGGACTTCCCAATTCATCCCCATCATAAATTACAAAATAAAAATATCCATGTCGAGTGTGCAATACAACGGTGCTGCTTTTGTTTTGAAAAGCGTTATTTGTATTACTTCCGTGTGGACGTATTTGTGAGTGAATGTGAACAGCGGCGATCACAAATACAACAAAATACATTTAAAAAAAACATCTATGTCGTGCGTGCAATACAACTGGGCTGCTTTTATTTTGAAAAGTGTTATTTATGGGCGCAACCTGTGAGTGAAGGTGCACAGCGACAAGTGATGAGACGCTAAAAGGAGAAAAGTTGACGACGAATGGCGTGTTTTCAACAAGACATGGACTGCCAAGTATTTCTTTACAGAAATTAAAGGTAAAGCCGTGTGCTTAATTTGTGGTACACTGAGGAAAAATACCGGAATATGTCTGATGAAGCGCGCGCAAGAAAAGCTGATGCGTTGATGGTAAAACTGAAAACCCAACAAGGACTTTTTGCCAAATGTCACACCCCCAGAGATGCAGCCATCGGGACAAGTTTCGGCATTTATCACAAAAGAGTTTATTAAGGACTGCTTATTGCACTGATATGTCCAGAAGAAGAGGGGCTCATTTGAGAACGTGTCACTCTCCCGACGCACTGTAACGAGGCGGGTTGAGACCATCGCTGGAAACTTGGAGCTTCAGCTGAAGAACAGAACGGCTGACCTTGATTGTTTTTCTCTGGCTTTGGATGAGAGCTGCGATGCACGTGACACCGCCCAGCTGCTCATCTTCTTACGTGGGATAACTGCAGACTTTCAAATCACGGAGGAGCTGGCAGCCATGCAGTCAATTAAAGAGACAACCACAGGTAATGACTTGTTCACATAGGTAAATGCGTGTTTGGACATGTTAGGACTGAAATAGGACAAGCTGGCAGGTGTGACAACAGATGGTTGTCCAAATCTGACGGGGGAAAAATGTCGGACTTTTAAAGAGGATGCAGGATAAAGTGACAGAAATTGACATTTTTGCATTGTATTATACATCAGGAAGTGTTGTGTAAGACAGTGTTAAAAATAAAACCATCAAAAGCAATCTGCTTTTGTATAAAGTTAAGTTAGGTTAAATGAAATTATTATTATTATTTATCTTACGGTATATCAAAAATAATTTGAGCAAAATTGAATTGAAATATTGTCGGTGTGGCCCTCCAGCAGTGCTCATGTTGCTCATGCGGCCCCTGGTAAAAATAAATTGCCCACCCCTGATATAGAGACATACTGTAATAAATTGAAGTAAATAACATTTTTTTTTTTTTTTTTTTTTTCCCTTTTTCCTCACAATGTGTCGACTTTTTTCTTATAAAATTGGGAACAATTTCTCATATTCTTTCTGTTTCTGTAATATTGCATTTTTTCCTCATAAAATTGTTACTTTTTTTATATAAAAGTATTACTTTTTAATGCCAAATGGTGACATTTGTCATATCAAATGCTGACTTTTTTTGTTGTTCTTGTAAAATAGTGACATTTTTTGAGTAAAATGACGGCTTTTGACATAATACAAATAATAATAATTAAATAATAAATAATAATAATAAATAATAATAAATAATAATAAATAATAATAAATAATAATAAATAATAAATAATAATAATAAATAATAGTAAATAATAATAAATAATAATAAATAATAATACATAAGAATAATAAATAATAATTAATAAATAATAATAAATAATAATAAATAATAATAACTGTAATAATTTGAAGTAAATAAAAAAAAAAAAAAAAATGTTTTTTTTTACTAAAAGCAGTCTTTTTCATCACAATGTTTTCTTATAAAGTTGGGAACAATTTCTCATATTCTTTCCGTTTCTGTAATATTGCAATATTTTCTCATAAAATTGTTACTTTTTTTTTTAATGTAAAATTATTACTTTTTAATGCCAAATGGTGACATTTGTTGTATCAAATGCTGACTTTTATCACAAAATTTTTTGTTGTTCTTGTAAAATAGTGACATTTTTTGAGTAAAATGATGGCTTTTGACATAATAATAATAAAATAATAAATAATAATAAATAATAATAATAAATAATAATAAATAATAATAAATAATAATAAATAATAATAAATAATAATAAATAATAATAAATAATAAAGAAATAAAATAAAATAAATATGTATATAGATACACACTGTAATAATTTGAAGTAAATAAAAAAAATAAAAAATATGTTTTTTTTTACTAAAAGCAGTCTTTTTCATCACAATGTTTTCTTATAAAGTTGGGAACAATTTCTCATATTCTTTCCGTTTCTGTAATATTGCAATTTTTTCTCGTAAAATTATTACTTTTTTATGTACAATTATTACTTTTTGATGCCAAATGGTGACATTCGTCATATCAAATGCTGACTTTTATCACAACATTTTTTGTTGTTCTTGTAAAATAGTGAACTTTTTTGAGTAAAATGACGGCTTTTGACATAATAATAATAAATAATAATAAATAATAATAAATAATAATAAATAATAATAAATAATAAAAAAATTCAATAAATATGTACATAGATACACACTGTAATAATTTGAAGTAAATAAAAAAAATAAAAAACATGTTTTTTTTTTACTAAAAGCAGTCTTTTTCATCACAATGTTTTCTTATAAAGTTGGGAACAATTTCTCATATTCTTTCCGTTTCTGTAATATTGCAATATTTTCTCATAAAATTGTTACTTTTTTTTAATGTAAAATTATTACTTTTTAATGCCAAATGGTGACATTTGTTATATCAAATGCTGACTTTTATCACAACAATTTTTGTTGTTCTTGTAAAATAGTGAACTTTTTTGAGTAAAATGACAGCTTTTGACATAATAATAATAATAATATAATAAATAATAATAAATAATAATAAATAATAATAAATAATAATAAATAATAAAAAAATTAAATAAATATGTATATAGATACACACTGTAATAATTTGAAGTAAATAAAAAAAATAAAAAACATGTTGTTTTTTTAATTAAAAGCAGTCTTTTTCATCACAATGTTTTCTTATAAAGTTGGGAACAATTTCTCATATTCTTTCCGTTTCTGTAATATTGCAATATTTTCTCATAAAATTGTTACTTTTTCTATGTAAAATTATTACTTTTTAATGCCAAATGGTGACATTTGTCATATCAAATGCTGACTTTTATCACACATTTTTTTGTTGTTCTTGTAAAATAGTGAACTTTTTTGAGTAAAATGACGGCTTTTGACATAATAAAATAAATAAATAATAATAAATAACAATAAATAATAATAAATAATAATAAATAATAATAAATAATAATAAAATAAATATGTGTATAGATACACACTGTAATAATTTGAAGTACATAAAAAAAATAAAAAACATGTGTTTTTTTAATTAAAAGCAGTCTTTTTCATCACAATGTTTTCTTATAAAGTTGGGAACAATTTCTCATATTCTTTCCGTTTCTGTAATATTGCAATATTTTCTCATAAAATTGTTACTTTTTTTTAATGTAAAATTATTACTTTTTAATGCCAAATGGTGACATTTGTTATATCAAATGCTGACTTTTATCACAACCTTTTTTGTTGTTCTTGTAAAATAGTGAACTTTTTTGAGTAAAATGACGGCTTTTGACATAATAATAATAAATAATAATAAATAATAATAAATAATAAAGAAATAAAATAAAATAAATATGTATATAGATACACACTGTAATAATTTGAAGTAAATAAAAAAAATAAAAAACATGTTTTTTTTTATTAAAAGCAGTCTTTTTCATCACAATGTTTTCTTATAAAGTTGGGAACAATTTCTCATATTCTTTCCGTTTCTGTAATATTGCAATATTTTCTCATAAAATTGTTACTTTTTTTTTTAATGTAAAATTATTACTTTTTAATGCCAAATGGTGACATTTGTTGTATCAAATGCTGACTTTTATCACAAAATTTTTTGTTGTTCTTGTAAAATAGTGACATTTTTTGAGTAAAATGATGGCTTTTGACATAATAATAATAAAATAATAAATAATAATAAATAATAATAATAAATAATAATAAATAATAATAAATAATAATAAATAATAATAAATAATAAAGAAATAAAATAAAATAAATATGTATATAGATACACACTGTAATAATTTGAAGAAAATAAAAAACATGTTTGTTTTTTTACTAAAAGCAGTCTTTTTCATCACAATGTTTTCTTATAAAGTTGGGAACAATTTCTCATATTCTTTCCGTTTCTGTAATATTGCAATTTTTTCTCATAAAATTGTTACTTTTTTTTAATGTAAAATTATTACTTTTTAATGCCAAATGGTGACATTTGTTATATCAAATGCTGACTTTTATCACAACATTTTTTGTTGTTCTTGTAAAATAGTGAACTTCTTTGAGTAAAATGACGGCTTTTGACATAATAAAAATAATAATAATAATACAATAATAAATAATAATAAATAATAAAGAAATAAAATAAAATAAATATGTGTATAGATACACACTGTAATAATTTGAAGTAAATAAAAAAAATAAAAACATGTTTTTTTTTATTAAAAGCAGTCTTTTTCATCACAATGTTTTCTTATAAAGTTGGGAACAATTTCTCATATTCTTTCCGTTTCTGTAATATTGCAATATTTTCTCATAAAATTGTTACTTTTTTTTAATGTAAAATTATTACTTTTTAATGTCAAATGGTGACATTTGTTATATCAAATGCTGACTTTTATCACAACCTTTTTTGTTGTTCTTGTAAAATAGTGAACTTTTTTGAGTAAAATGACGGCTTTTGACATAATAAAAATAATAATAATAATACAATAATAAATAATAATAAATAATAATAAATAATAAAGAAATAAAATAAAATAAATATGTGTATGGATACACACTGTAATAATTTGAAGTAAATAAAAAAAATAAAAAACATGTTTTTTTTTTTACTAAAAGCAGTCTTTTTCATCACAATGTTTTCTTATAAAGTTGGGAACAATTTCTCATATTCTTTCCGTTTCTGTAATATTGCAATATTTTCTCATAAAATTGTTACTTTTTTTTAATGTAAAATTATTACTTTTTAATGCCAAATGGTGACATTTGTTATATCAAATGCTGACTTTTATCACAACATTTTTTGTTGTTCTTGTAAAATAGTGAACTTCTTTGAGTAAAATGACGGCTTTTGACATAATAAAAATAATAATAATAATACAATAATAAATAATAATAAATAATAAAGAAATAAAATAAAATAAATATGTGTATAGATACACACTGTAATAATTTGAAGTAAATAAAAAAAATAAAAACATGTTTTTTTTTATTAAAAGCAGTCTTTTTCATCACAATGTTTTCTTATAAAGTTGGGAACAATTTCTCATATTCTTTCCGTTTCTGTAATATTGCAATATTTTCTCATAAAATTGTTACTTTTTTTTAATGTAAAATTATTACTTTTTAATGTCAAATGGTGACATTTGTTATATCAAATGCTGACTTTTATCACAACCTTTTTTGTTGTTCTTGTAAAATAGTGAACTTTTTTGAGTAAAATGACGGCTTTTGACATAATAAAAATAATAATAATAATACAATAATAAATAATAATAAATAGTAAAAAAATAAAATAAAATAAATATGTATATAGATACACACTGTAATAATTTGAAGTAAATAAAAAAAAATAAAAAACATGTTTTTTTTTTACTAAAAGCAGTCTTTTTCATCACAATGTTTTCTTATAAAGTTGGGAACAATTTCTCATATTCTTTCCGTTTCTGTAATATTGCAATATTTTCTCGTAAAATTATTACTTTTTTATGTAAAATTATTACTTTTTGATGCCAAATGGTGACATTTGTCATATCAAATGCTGACTTTTATCACACATTTTTTGTTGTTCTTGTAAAATAGTGAACTTTTTTGAGTAAAATGACGGCTTTTGACATAATAAAAATAATAATAATAATAAATAATAATAAATAATAAAAAAATAAAATAAAATAAATATGTATATAGATACACACTGTAATAATTTGAAGTAAATAAAAAAAATAAAAAACATGTTTTTTTTTTATTAAAAGCAGTCTTTTTCATCACAATGTTATCTTATAAAGTTGGGAACAATTTCTCATATTCTTTCCGTTTCTGTAATATTGCAATATTTTCTCATAAAATTGTTACTTTTTTTTAATGTGAAATTATTACTTTTTAATGCCAAATGGTGACATTTGTTATATCAAATGCTGACTTTTATCACATTTTTGTTGTTCTTGTAAAATAGTGACATTTTTTGAGTAAAATGACGGCTTTTGACATAATACAAATAATAATAATAATAAAATAATAAATAATAATAAATAATAATAAACAATGATAAATAATAAAGAAATAAAATAAAATAAATATGTATATAGATACACACTGTAATAATTTGAAGTAAATAAAAAAAATAAAAAAACATGTTTTTTTTTACTAAAAGCAGTCTTTTTCATCACAATGTTTTCTTATAAAGTTGGGAACAATTTCTCATATTCTTTCCCTTTCTGTAATATTGCAATATTTTCTCATAAAATTGTTACTTTTTTTTAATGTAAAATTATTACTTTTTAATGCCAAATGGTGACATTTGTTATATCAAATGCTGACTTTTATCACAACATTTTTTGTTGTTCTAGTAAAATAGTGAACTTTTTTGAGTAAAATGACGGCTTTTGACATAATAAAAATAATAATAATAATACAACAATAAATAATAATAAATAATAATAAATAATAAATAAATAAAATAAAAATAAATATGTATATAGATACACACTGTAATAATTTGAAGTAAATAAAAAAAAATAAAAAAACATGTTTTTTTTACTAAAAGCAGTCTTTTTCATCACAATGTTTTCTTATAAAGTTGGGAACAATTTCTCATATTCTTTCCGTTTCTGTAATATTGCAATTTTTTCTCATAAAATTGTTACTTTTTTTATGTAAAATTATTACTTTTGAATGCCAAATGGTGACATTTGTCATATCAATTGCTGACTTTTATCACAACATTTTTTTGTTGTTCTTGTAAAATAGTGACATTTTTTGAGTAAAATGACGGCTTTTGACATAATAAAAATAATAATAATAATACAATAATAAATAATAATAAATAATAATAAACAATGATAAATAATAAAGAAATAAAATAAAATAAATATGTATGTAGATACACACTGTAATAATTTGAAGTAAATAAAAAGAATAAAAAACATGTTTTTTTTTTTTACTAAAAGCAGTCTTTTTCATCACAATGTTTTCTTATAAAGTTGGGAACAATTTCTCATATTCTTTCCGTTTCTGTAATATTGCAATATTTTTTCGTAAAATTGTTACTTTTTTATGTAAAATTATTACTTTTTGATGCCAAATGGTGACATTTGTCATATAAAATGCTGACTTTTATCACAACATTTTTTGTTGTTCTTGTAAAATAGTGAACTTTTTTGAGTAAAATGACGGCTTTTGACATAATAAAAATAATAATAATAATAATAAAATAATGAATAATAATAAATAATAATAAAGAAATAAAATAAAATAAATATGTATATAGATACACACTGTAATAATTTGAAGTAAATAAAAAAAATAAAAACATGTTTTTTTTAATTAAAAGCAGTCTTTTTCATCACAATGTTTTCTTATAAAGTTGGGAACAATTTCTCATATTCTTTCCGTTTCTGTAATATTGCAATTTTTTCTCATAAAATTGTTACTTTTTTTATGTAAAATTATTACTTTTTAATGCCAAATGGTGACATTTGTCATATCAAATGCTGACTTTTATCACACATTTTTTTGTTGTTCTTGTAAAATAGTGACATTTTTTGAGTAAAATGACGGCTTTTGACATAATACAAATAATAATAATAATAAAATAATAATAAATAATAATAAATAATAATAAATAATAATAAATAATAATAAATAATAATAAAAAAATAAAATAAATATGTATATAGATACACACTGTAATAATTTGAAGTAAATAAAAAAAATAAAAAACATGTTTTTTTTTACTAAAAGCAGTCTTTTTCATCACAATGTTTTCTTATAAAGTTGGGAACAATTTCTCATATTCTTTCCGTTTCTGTAATATTGCAATATTTTCTCATAAAATTGTTACTTTTTTTATGTAAAATTATTACTTTTTAATGCCAAATGGTGACATTTGTCATATCAAATGCTGACTTTTATCACACATTTTTTTGTTGTTCTTGTAAAATAGTGACATTTTTTGAGTAAAATGACGGCTTTTGACATAATAAAAAAAAATAATAATAATAATAATAATAAATAATAATAAGTAATAATAAATAATAATAAATAATAATAAATAATAATAAATAATAATAAATAATAATAAAATAAATATGTATATAGATACACACTGTAATAATTTGAAGTAAATAAAAAAAATAAAAAACATGTTTTTTTTTATTAAAAGCAGTCTTTTTCATCACAATGTTATCTTATAAAGTTGGGAACAATTTCTCATATTCTTTCCGTTTCTGTAATATTGCAATATTTTCTCATAAAATTGTTACTTTTTTTTAATGTGAAATTATTACTTTTTAATGCCAAATGGTGACATTTGTTATATCAAATGCTGACTTTTATCACATTTTTGTTGTTCTTGTAAAATAGTGACATTTTTTGAGTAAAATGACGGCTTTTGACATAATACAAATAATAATAATAATAAAATAATAAATAATAATAAATAATAATAAACAATGATAAATAATAAAGAAATAAAATAAAATAAATATGTATATAGATACACACTGTAATAATTTGAAGTAAATAAAAAAAATAAAAAAACATGTTTTTTTTTACTAAAAGCAGTCTTTTTCATCACAATGTTTTCTTATAAAGTTGGGAACAATTTCTCATATTCTTTCCCTTTCTGTAATATTGCAATATTTTCTCATAAAATTGTTACTTTTTTTTAATGTAAAATTATTACTTTTTAATGCCAAATGGTGACATTTGTTATATCAAATGCTGACTTTTATCACAACATTTTTTGTTGTTCTAGTAAAATAGTGAACTTTTTTGAGTAAAATGACGGCTTTTGACATAATAAAAATAACAATAATAATACAACAATAAATAATAATAAATAATAATAAATAATAAATAAATAAAATAAAAATAAATATGTATATAGATACACACTGTAATAATTTGAAGTAAATAAAAAAAAATAAAAAAACATGTTTTTTTTACTAAAAGCAGTCTTTTTCATCACAATGTTTTCTTATAAAGTTGGGAACAATTTCTCATATTCTTTCCCTTTCTGTAATATTGCAATATTTTCTCATAAAATTGTTACTTTTTTTTAATGTAAAATTATTACTTTTTAATGCCAAATGGTGACATTTGTTATATCAAATGCTGACTTTTATCACAACATTTTTTGTTGTTCTAGTAAAATAGTGAACTTTTTTGAGTAAAATGACGGCTTTTGACATAATAAAAATAATAATAATAATACAACAATAAATAATAATAAATAATAATAAATAATAAATAAATAAAATAAAAATAAATATGTATATAGATACACACTGTAATAATTTGAAGTAAATAAAAAAAAATAAAAAAACATGTTTTTTTTACTAAAAGCAGTCTTTTTCATCACAATGTTTTCTTATAAAGTTGGGAACAATTTCTCATATTCTTTCCGTTTCTGTAATATTGCAATTTTTTCTCATAAAATTGTTACTTTTTTTATGTAAAATTATTACTTTTGAATGCCAAATGGTGACATTTGTCATATCAATTGCTGACTTTTATCACAACATTTTTTTGTTGTTCTTGTAAAATAGTGACATTTTTTGAGTAAAATGACGGCTTTTGACATAATAAAAATAATAATAATAATACAATAATAAATAATAATAAATAATAATAAACAATGATAAATAATAAAGAAATAAAATAAAATAAATATGTATATAGATACACACTGTAATAATTTGAAGTAAATAAAAAGAATAAAAAACATGTTTTTTTTTTTTACTAAAAGCAGTCTTTTTCATCACAATGTTTTCTTATAAAGTTGGGAACAATTTCTCATATTCTTTCCGTTTCTGTAATATTGCAATATTTTTTCGTAAAATTGTTACTTTTTTATGTAAAATTATTACTTTTTGATGCCAAATGGTGACATTTGTCATATAAAATGCTGACTTTTATCACAACATTTTTTGTTGTTCTTGTAAAATAGTGAACTTTTTTGAGTAAAATGACGGCTTTTGACATAATAAAAATAATAATAATAATAATAAAATAATGAATAATAATAAATAATAATAAAGAAATAAAATAAAATAAATATGTATATAGATACACACTGTAATAATTTGAAGTAAATAAAAAAAATAAAAACATGTTTTTTTTAATTAAAAGCAGTCTTTTTCATCACAATGTTTTCTTATAAAGTTGGGAACAATTTCTCATATTCTTTCCGTTTCTGTAATATTGCAATTTTTTCTCATAAAATTGTTACTTTTTTTATGTAAAATTATTACTTTTTAATGCCAAATGGTGACATTTGTCATATCAAATGCTGACTTTTATCACACATTTTTTTGTTGTTCTTGTAAAATAGTGACATTTTTTGAGTAAAATGACGGCTTTTGACATAATACAAATAATAATAATAATAAAATAATAATAAATAATAATAAATAATAATAAATAATAATAAATAATAAAAAATAATAATAAAAAAATAAAATAAATATGTATATAGATACACACTGTAATAATTTGAAGTAAATAAAAAAAATAAAAAACATGTTTTTTTTTACTAAAAGCAGTCTTTTTCATCACAATGTTTTCTTATAAAGTTGGGAACAATTTCTCATATTCTTTCCGTTTCTGTAATATTGCAATATTTTCTCATAAAATTGTTACTTTTTTTATGTAAAATTATTACTTTTTAATGCCAAATGGTGACATTTGTCATATCAAATGCTGACTTTTATCACACATTTTTTTGTTGTTCTTGTAAAATAGTGACATTTTTTGAGTAAAATGACGGCTTTTGACATAATAAAAAAAAAATATAATAATAATAATAATAAATAATAATAAGTAATAATAAATAATAATAAATAATAATAAATAATAATAAATAATAATAAAATAAATATGTATATAGATACACACTGTAATAATTTGAAGTAAATAAAAAAAATAAAAAACATGTTTTTTTTTATTAAAAGCAGTCTTTTTCATCACAATGTTATCTTATAAAGTTGGGAACAATTTCTCATATTCTTTCCGTTTCTGTAATATTGCAATATTTTCTCGTAAAATTATTACTTTTTTATGTAAAATTATTACTTTTTGATGCCAAATGGTGACATTTGTCATATCAAATGCTGACTTTTATCACACATTTTTTGTTGTTCTTGTAAAATAGTGAACTTTTTTGAGTAAAATGACGGCTTTTGACATAATAAAAATAATAATAATAATAAATAATAATAAATAATAAAAAAATAAAATAAAATAAATATGTATATAGATACACACTGTAATAATTTGAAGTAAATAAAAAAAATAAAAAACATGTTTTTTTTTATTAAAAGCAGTCTTTTTCATCACAATGTTATCTTATAAAGTTGGGAACAATTTCTCATATTCTTTCCGTTTCTGTAATATTGCAATATTTTCTCATAAAATTGTTACTTTTTTTTAATGTGAAATTATTACTTTTTAATGCCAAATGGTGACATTTGTTATATCAAATGCTGACTTTTATCACAACATTTTTTGTTGTTCTTGTAAAATAGTGAACTTCTTTGAGTAAAATGACGGCTTTTGACATAATAAAAATAATAATAATAATACAATAATAAATAATAATAAATAATAAAGAAATAAAATAAAATAAATATGTGTATAGATACACACTGTAATAATTTGAAGTAAATAAAAAAAATAAAAACATGTTTTTTTTTATTAAAAGCAGTCTTTTTCATCACAATGTTTTCTTATAAAGTTGGGAACAATTTCTCATATTCTTTCCGTTTCTGTAATATTGCAATATTTTCTCATAAAATTGTTACTTTTTTTTAATGTAAAATTATTACTTTTTAATGTCAAATGGTGACATTTGTTATATCAAATGCTGACTTTTATCACAACCTTTTTTGTTGTTCTTGTAAAATAGTGAACTTTTTTGAGTAAAATGACGGCTTTTGACATAATAAAAATAATAATAATAATACAATAATAAATAATAATAAATAATAATAAATAATAAAGAAATAAAATAAAATAAATATGTGTATGGATACACACTGTAATAATTTGAAGTAAATAAAAAAAATAAAAAACATGTTTTTTTTTTTACTAAAAGCAGTCTTTTTCATCACAATGTTTTCTTATAAAGTTGGGAACAATTTCTCATATTCTTTCCGTTTCTGTAATATTGCAATATTTTCTCATAAAATTGTTACTTTTTTTTAATGTAAAATTATTACTTTTTAATGCCAAATGGTGACATTTGTTATATCAAATGCTGACTTTTATCACAACATTTTTTGTTGTTCTTGTAAAATAGTGAACTTCTTTGAGTAAAATGACGGCTTTTGACATAATAAAAATAATAATAATAATACAATAATAAATAATAATAAATAATAAAGAAATAAAATAAAATAAATATGTGTATAGATACACACTGTAATAATTTGAAGTAAATAAAAAAAATAAAAACATGTTTTTTTTTATTAAAAGCAGTCTTTTTCATCACAATGTTTTCTTATAAAGTTGGGAACAATTTCTCATATTCTTTCCGTTTCTGTAATATTGCAATATTTTCTCATAAAATTGTTACTTTTTTTTAATGTAAAATTATTACTTTTTAATGTCAAATGGTGACATTTGTTATATCAAATGCTGACTTTTATCACAACCTTTTTTGTTGTTCTTGTAAAATAGTGAACTTTTTTGAGTAAAATGACGGCTTTTGACATAATAAAAATAATAATAATAATACAATAATAAATAATAATAAATAGTAAAAAAATAAAATAAAATAAATATGTATATAGATACACACTGTAATAATTTGAAGTAAATAAAAAAAAATAAAAAACATGTTTTTTTTTTACTAAAAGCAGTCTTTTTCATCACAATGTTTTCTTATAAAGTTGGGAACAATTTCTCATATTCTTTCCGTTTCTGTAATATTGCAATATTTTCTCGTAAAATTATTACTTTTTTATGTAAAATTATTACTTTTTGATGCCAAATGGTGACATTTGTCATATCAAATGCTGACTTTTATCACACATTTTTTGTTGTTCTTGTAAAATAGTGAACTTTTTTGAGTAAAATGACGGCTTTTGACATAATAAAAATAATAATAATAATAAATAATAATAAATAATAAAAAAATAAAATAAAATAAATATGTATATAGATACACACTGTAATAATTTGAAGTAAATAAAAAAAATAAAAAACATGTTTTTTTTTATTAAAAGCAGTCTTTTTCATCACAATGTTATCTTATAAAGTTGGGAACAATTTCTCATATTCTTTCCGTTTCTGTAATATTGCAATATTTTCTCATAAAATTGTTACTTTTTTTTAATGTGAAATTATTACTTTTTAATGCCAAATGGTGACATTTGTTATATCAAATGCTGACTTTTATCACAACATTTTTTGTTGTTCTTGTAAAATAGTGAACTTCTTTGAGTAAAATGACGGCTTTTGACATAATAAAAATAATAATAATAATACAATAATAAATAATAATAAATAATAAAGAAATAAAATAAAATAAATATGTGTATAGATACACACTGTAATAATTTGAAGTAAATAAAAAAAATAAAAACATGTTTTTTTTTATTAAAAGCAGTCTTTTTCATCACAATGTTTTCTTATAAAGTTGGGAACAATTTCTCATATTCTTTCCGTTTCTGTAATATTGCAATATTTTCTCATAAAATTGTTACTTTTTTTTAATGTAAAATTATTACTTTTTAATGTCAAATGGTGACATTTGTTATATCAAATGCTGACTTTTATCACAACCTTTTTTGTTGTTCTTGTAAAATAGTGAACTTTTTTGAGTAAAATGACGGCTTTTGACATAATAAAAATAATAATAATAATACAATAATAAATAATAATAAATAATAATAAATAATAAAGAAATAAAATAAAATAAATATGTGTATGGATACACACTGTAATAATTTGAAGTAAATAAAAAAAATAAAAAACATGTTTTTTTTTTTACTAAAAGCAGTCTTTTTCATCACAATGTTTTCTTATAAAGTTGGGAACAATTTCTCATATTCTTTCCGTTTCTGTAATATTGCAATATTTTCTCATAAAATTGTTACTTTTTTTTAATGTAAAATTATTACTTTTTAATGCCAAATGGTGACATTTGTTATATCAAATGCTGACTTTTATCACAACATTTTTTGTTGTTCTTGTAAAATAGTGAACTTCTTTGAGTAAAATGACGGCTTTTGACATAATAAAAATAATAATAATAATACAATAATAAATAATAATAAATAATAAAGAAATAAAATAAAATAAATATGTGTATAGATACACACTGTAATAATTTGAAGTAAATAAAAAAAATAAAAACATGTTTTTTTTTATTAAAAGCAGTCTTTTTCATCACAATGTTTTCTTATAAAGTTGGGAACAATTTCTCATATTCTTTCCGTTTCTGTAATATTGCAATATTTTCTCATAAAATTGTTACTTTTTTTTAATGTAAAATTATTACTTTTTAATGTCAAATGGTGACATTTGTTATATCAAATGCTGACTTTTATCACAACCTTTTTTGTTGTTCTTGTAAAATAGTGAACTTTTTTGAGTAAAATGACGGCTTTTGACATAATAAAAATAATAATAATAATACAATAATAAATAATAATAAATAGTAAAAAAATAAAATAAAATAAATATGTATATAGATACACACTGTAATAATTTGAAGTAAATAAAAAAAAATAAAAAACATGTTTTTTTTTTACTAAAAGCAGTCTTTTTCATCACAATGTTTTCTTATAAAGTTGGGAACAATTTCTCATATTCTTTCCGTTTCTGTAATATTGCAATATTTTCTCGTAAAATTATTACTTTTTTATGTAAAATTATTACTTTTTGATGCCAAATGGTGACATTTGTCATATCAAATGCTGACTTTTATCACACATTTTTTGTTGTTCTTGTAAAATAGTGAACTTTTTTGAGTAAAATGACGGCTTTTGACATAATAAAAATAATAATAATAATAAATAATAATAAATAATAAAAAAATAAAATAAAATAAATATGTATATAGATACACACTGTAATAATTTGAAGTAAATAAAAAAAATAAAAAACATGTTTTTTTTTTATTAAAAGCAGTCTTTTTCATCACAATGTTATCTTATAAAGTTGGGAACAATTTCTCATATTCTTTCCGTTTCTGTAATATTGCAATATTTTCTCATAAAATTGTTACTTTTTTTTAATGTGAAATTATTACTTTTTAATGCCAAATGGTGACATTTGTTATATCAAATGCTGACTTTTATCACATTTTTGTTGTTCTTGTAAAATAGTGACATTTTTTGAGTAAAATGACGGCTTTTGACATAATACAAATAATAATAATAATAAAATAATAAATAATAATAAATAATAATAAACAATGATAAATAATAAAGAAATAAAATAAAATAAATATGTATATAGATACACACTGTAATAATTTGAAGTAAATAAAAAAAATAAAAAAACATGTTTTTTTTTACTAAAAGCAGTCTTTTTCATCACAATGTTTTCTTATAAAGTTGGGAACAATTTCTCATATTCTTTCCCTTTCTGTAATATTGCAATATTTTCTCATAAAATTGTTACTTTTTTTTAATGTAAAATTATTACTTTTTAATGCCAAATGGTGACATTTGTTATATCAAATGCTGACTTTTATCACAACATTTTTTGTTGTTCTAGTAAAATAGTGAACTTTTTTGAGTAAAATGACGGCTTTTGACATAATAAAAATAATAATAATAATACAACAATAAATAATAATAAATAATAATAAATAATAAATAAATAAAATAAAAATAAATATGTATATAGATACACACTGTAATAATTTGAAGTAAATAAAAAAAAATAAAAAAACATGTTTTTTTTACTAAAAGCAGTCTTTTTCATCACAATGTTTTCTTATAAAGTTGGGAACAATTTCTCATATTCTTTCCGTTTCTGTAATATTGCAATTTTTTCTCATAAAATTGTTACTTTTTTTATGTAAAATTATTACTTTTGAATGCCAAATGGTGACATTTGTCATATCAATTGCTGACTTTTATCACAACATTTTTTTGTTGTTCTTGTAAAATAGTGACATTTTTTGAGTAAAATGACGGCTTTTGACATAATAAAAATAATAATAATAATACAATAATAAATAATAATAAATAATAATAAACAATGATAAATAATAAAGAAATAAAATAAAATAAATATGTATGTAGATACACACTGTAATAATTTGAAGTAAATAAAAAGAATAAAAAACATGTTTTTTTTTTTTACTAAAAGCAGTCTTTTTCATCACAATGTTTTCTTATAAAGTTGGGAACAATTTCTCATATTCTTTCCGTTTCTGTAATATTGCAATATTTTTTCGTAAAATTGTTACTTTTTTATGTAAAATTATTACTTTTTGATGCCAAATGGTGACATTTGTCATATAAAATGCTGACTTTTATCACAACATTTTTTGTTGTTCTTGTAAAATAGTGAACTTTTTTGAGTAAAATGACGGCTTTTGACATAATAAAAATAATAATAATAATAATAAAATAATGAATAATAATAAATAATAATAAAGAAATAAAATAAAATAAATATGTATATAGATACACACTGTAATAATTTGAAGTAAATAAAAAAAATAAAAACATGTTTTTTTTAATTAAAAGCAGTCTTTTTCATCACAATGTTTTCTTATAAAGTTGGGAACAATTTCTCATATTCTTTCCGTTTCTGTAATATTGCAATTTTTTCTCATAAAATTGTTACTTTTTTTATGTAAAATTATTACTTTTTAATGCCAAATGGTGACATTTGTCATATCAAATGCTGACTTTTATCACACATTTTTTTGTTGTTCTTGTAAAATAGTGACATTTTTTGAGTAAAATGACGGCTTTTGACATAATACAAATAATAATAATAATAAAATAATAATAAATAATAATAAATAATAATAAATAATAATAAATAATAATAAATAATAATAAAAAAATAAAATAAATATGTATATAGATACACACTGTAATAATTTGAAGTAAATAAAAAAAATAAAAAACATGTTTTTTTTTACTAAAAGCAGTCTTTTTCATCACAATGTTTTCTTATAAAGTTGGGAACAATTTCTCATATTCTTTCCGTTTCTGTAATATTGCAATATTTTCTCATAAAATTGTTACTTTTTTTATGTAAAATTATTACTTTTTAATGCCAAATGGTGACATTTGTCATATCAAATGCTGACTTTTATCACACATTTTTTTGTTGTTCTTGTAAAATAGTGACATTTTTTGAGTAAAATGACGGCTTTTGACATAATAAAAAAAAATAATAATAATAATAATAATAAATAATAATAAGTAATAATAAATAATAATAAATAATAATAAATAATAATAAATAATAATAAATAATAATAAAATAAATATGTATATAGATACACACTGTAATAATTTGAAGTAAATAAAAAAAATAAAAAACATGTTTTTTTTTATTAAAAGCAGTCTTTTTCATCACAATGTTATCTTATAAAGTTGGGAACAATTTCTCATATTCTTTCCGTTTCTGTAATATTGCAATATTTTCTCATAAAATTGTTACTTTTTTTTAATGTGAAATTATTACTTTTTAATGCCAAATGGTGACATTTGTTATATCAAATGCTGACTTTTATCACATTTTTGTTGTTCTTGTAAAATAGTGACATTTTTTGAGTAAAATGACGGCTTTTGACATAATACAAATAATAATAATAATAAAATAATAAATAATAATAAATAATAATAAACAATGATAAATAATAAAGAAATAAAATAAAATAAATATGTATATAGATACACACTGTAATAATTTGAAGTAAATAAAAAAAATAAAAAAACATGTTTTTTTTTACTAAAAGCAGTCTTTTTCATCACAATGTTTTCTTATAAAGTTGGGAACAATTTCTCATATTCTTTCCCTTTCTGTAATATTGCAATATTTTCTCATAAAATTGTTACTTTTTTTTAATGTAAAATTATTACTTTTTAATGCCAAATGGTGACATTTGTTATATCAAATGCTGACTTTTATCACAACATTTTTTGTTGTTCTAGTAAAATAGTGAACTTTTTTGAGTAAAATGACGGCTTTTGACATAATAAAAATAACAATAATAATACAACAATAAATAATAATAAATAATAATAAATAATAAATAAATAAAATAAAAATAAATATGTATATAGATACACACTGTAATAATTTGAAGTAAATAAAAAAAAATAAAAAAACATGTTTTTTTTACTAAAAGCAGTCTTTTTCATCACAATGTTTTCTTATAAAGTTGGGAACAATTTCTCATATTCTTTCCCTTTCTGTAATATTGCAATATTTTCTCATAAAATTGTTACTTTTTTTTAATGTAAAATTATTACTTTTTAATGCCAAATGGTGACATTTGTTATATCAAATGCTGACTTTTATCACAACATTTTTTGTTGTTCTAGTAAAATAGTGAACTTTTTTGAGTAAAATGACGGCTTTTGACATAATAAAAATAATAATAATAATACAACAATAAATAATAATAAATAATAATAAATAATAAATAAATAAAATAAAAATAAATATGTATATAGATACACACTGTAATAATTTGAAGTAAATAAAAAAAAATAAAAAAACATGTTTTTTTTACTAAAAGCAGTCTTTTTCATCACAATGTTTTCTTATAAAGTTGGGAACAATTTCTCATATTCTTTCCGTTTCTGTAATATTGCAATTTTTTCTCATAAAATTGTTACTTTTTTTATGTAAAATTATTACTTTTGAATGCCAAATGGTGACATTTGTCATATCAATTGCTGACTTTTATCACAACATTTTTTTGTTGTTCTTGTAAAATAGTGACATTTTTTGAGTAAAATGACGGCTTTTGACATAATAAAAATAATAATAATAATACAATAATAAATAATAATAAATAATAATAAACAATGATAAATAATAAAGAAATAAAATAAAATAAATATGTATATAGATACACACTGTAATAATTTGAAGTAAATAAAAAGAATAAAAAACATGTTTTTTTTTTTTACTAAAAGCAGTCTTTTTCATCACAATGTTTTCTTATAAAGTTGGGAACAATTTCTCATATTCTTTCCGTTTCTGTAATATTGCAATATTTTTTCGTAAAATTGTTACTTTTTTATGTAAAATTATTACTTTTTGATGCCAAATGGTGACATTTGTCATATAAAATGCTGACTTTTATCACAACATTTTTTGTTGTTCTTGTAAAATAGTGAACTTTTTTGAGTAAAATGACGGCTTTTGACATAATAAAAATAATAATAATAATAATAAAATAATGAATAATAATAAATAATAATAAAGAAATAAAATAAAATAAATATGTATATAGATACACACTGTAATAATTTGAAGTAAATAAAAAAAATAAAAACATGTTTTTTTTAATTAAAAGCAGTCTTTTTCATCACAATGTTTTCTTATAAAGTTGGGAACAATTTCTCATATTCTTTCCGTTTCTGTAATATTGCAATTTTTTCTCATAAAATTGTTACTTTTTTTATGTAAAATTATTACTTTTTAATGCCAAATGGTGACATTTGTCATATCAAATGCTGACTTTTATCACACATTTTTTTGTTGTTCTTGTAAAATAGTGACATTTTTTGAGTAAAATGACGGCTTTTGACATAATACAAATAATAATAATAATAAAATAATAATAAATAATAATAAATAATAATAAATAATAATAAATAATAAAAAATAATAATAAAAAAATAAAATAAATATGTATATAGATACACACTGTAATAATTTGAAGTAAATAAAAAAAATAAAAAACATGTTTTTTTTTACTAAAAGCAGTCTTTTTCATCACAATGTTTTCTTATAAAGTTGGGAACAATTTCTCATATTCTTTCCGTTTCTGTAATATTGCAATATTTTCTCATAAAATTGTTACTTTTTTTATGTAAAATTATTACTTTTTAATGCCAAATGGTGACATTTGTCATATCAAATGCTGACTTTTATCACACATTTTTTTGTTGTTCTTGTAAAATAGTGACATTTTTTGAGTAAAATGACGGCTTTTGACATAATAAAAAAAAAATATAATAATAATAATAATAAATAATAATAAGTAATAATAAATAATAATAAATAATAATAAATAATAATAAATAATAATAAAATAAATATGTATATAGATACACACTGTAATAATTTGAAGTAAATAAAAAAAATAAAAAACATGTTTTTTTTTATTAAAAGCAGTCTTTTTCATCACAATGTTATCTTATAAAGTTGGGAACAATTTCTCATATTCTTTCCGTTTCTGTAATATTGCAATATTTTCTCGTAAAATTATTACTTTTTTATGTAAAATTATTACTTTTTGATGCCAAATGGTGACATTTGTCATATCAAATGCTGACTTTTATCACACATTTTTTGTTGTTCTTGTAAAATAGTGAACTTTTTTGAGTAAAATGACGGCTTTTGACATAATAAAAATAATAATAATAATAAATAATAATAAATAATAAAAAAATAAAATAAAATAAATATGTATATAGATACACACTGTAATAATTTGAAGTAAATAAAAAAAATAAAAAACATGTTTTTTTTTATTAAAAGCAGTCTTTTTCATCACAATGTTATCTTATAAAGTTGGGAACAATTTCTCATATTCTTTCCGTTTCTGTAATATTGCAATATTTTCTCATAAAATTGTTACTTTTTTTTAATGTGAAATTATTACTTTTTAATGCCAAATGGTGACATTTGTTATATCAAATGCTGACTTTTATCACAACATTTTTTGTTGTTCTTGTAAAATAGTGAACTTCTTTGAGTAAAATGACGGCTTTTGACATAATAAAAATAATAATAATAATACAATAATAAATAATAATAAATAATAAAGAAATAAAATAAAATAAATATGTGTATAGATACACACTGTAATAATTTGAAGTAAATAAAAAAAATAAAAACATGTTTTTTTTTATTAAAAGCAGTCTTTTTCATCACAATGTTTTCTTATAAAGTTGGGAACAATTTCTCATATTCTTTCCGTTTCTGTAATATTGCAATATTTTCTCATAAAATTGTTACTTTTTTTTAATGTAAAATTATTACTTTTTAATGTCAAATGGTGACATTTGTTATATCAAATGCTGACTTTTATCACAACCTTTTTTGTTGTTCTTGTAAAATAGTGAACTTTTTTGAGTAAAATGACGGCTTTTGACATAATAAAAATAATAATAATAATACAATAATAAATAATAATAAATAATAATAAATAATAAAGAAATAAAATAAAATAAATATGTGTATGGATACACACTGTAATAATTTGAAGTAAATAAAAAAAATAAAAAACATGTTTTTTTTTTTACTAAAAGCAGTCTTTTTCATCACAATGTTTTCTTATAAAGTTGGGAACAATTTCTCATATTCTTTCCGTTTCTGTAATATTGCAATATTTTCTCATAAAATTGTTACTTTTTTTTAATGTAAAATTATTACTTTTTAATGCCAAATGGTGACATTTGTTATATCAAATGCTGACTTTTATCACAACATTTTTTGTTGTTCTTGTAAAATAGTGAACTTCTTTGAGTAAAATGACGGCTTTTGACATAATAAAAATAATAATAATAATACAATAATAAATAATAATAAATAATAAAGAAATAAAATAAAATAAATATGTGTATAGATACACACTGTAATAATTTGAAGTAAATAAAAAAAATAAAAACATGTTTTTTTTTATTAAAAGCAGTCTTTTTCATCACAATGTTTTCTTATAAAGTTGGGAACAATTTCTCATATTCTTTCCGTTTCTGTAATATTGCAATATTTTCTCATAAAATTGTTACTTTTTTTTAATGTAAAATTATTACTTTTTAATGTCAAATGGTGACATTTGTTATATCAAATGCTGACTTTTATCACAACCTTTTTTGTTGTTCTTGTAAAATAGTGAACTTTTTTGAGTAAAATGACGGCTTTTGACATAATAAAAATAATAATAATAATACAATAATAAATAATAATAAATAGTAAAAAAATAAAATAAAATAAATATGTATATAGATACACACTGTAATAATTTGAAGTAAATAAAAAAAAATAAAAAACATGTTTTTTTTTTACTAAAAGCAGTCTTTTTCATCACAATGTTTTCTTATAAAGTTGGGAACAATTTCTCATATTCTTTCCGTTTCTGTAATATTGCAATATTTTCTCGTAAAATTATTACTTTTTTATGTAAAATTATTACTTTTTGATGCCAAATGGTGACATTTGTCATATCAAATGCTGACTTTTATCACACATTTTTTGTTGTTCTTGTAAAATAGTGAACTTTTTTGAGTAAAATGACGGCTTTTGACATAATAAAAATAATAATAATAATAAATAATAATAAATAATAAAAAAATAAAATAAAATAAATATGTATATAGATACACACTGTAATAATTTGAAGTAAATAAAAAAAATAAAAAACATGTTTTTTTTTATTAAAAGCAGTCTTTTTCATCACAATGTTATCTTATAAAGTTGGGAACAATTTCTCATATTCTTTCCGTTTCTGTAATATTGCAATATTTTCTCATAAAATTGTTACTTTTTTTTAATGTGAAATTATTACTTTTTAATGCCAAATGGTGACATTTGTTATATCAAATGCTGACTTTTATCACAACATTTTTTGTTGTTCTTGTAAAATAGTGAACTTCTTTGAGTAAAATGACGGCTTTTGACATAATAAAAATAATAATAATAATACAATAATAAATAATAATAAATAATAAAGAAATAAAATAAAATAAATATGTGTATAGATACACACTGTAATAATTTGAAGTAAATAAAAAAAATAAAAACATGTTTTTTTTTATTAAAAGCAGTCTTTTTCATCACAATGTTTTCTTATAAAGTTGGGAACAATTTCTCATATTCTTTCCGTTTCTGTAATATTGCAATATTTTCTCATAAAATTGTTACTTTTTTTTAATGTAAAATTATTACTTTTTAATGTCAAATGGTGACATTTGTTATATCAAATGCTGACTTTTATCACAACCTTTTTTGTTGTTCTTGTAAAATAGTGAACTTTTTTGAGTAAAATGACGGCTTTTGACATAATAAAAATAATAATAATAATACAATAATAAATAATAATAAATAATAATAAATAATAAAGAAATAAAATAAAATAAATATGTGTATGGATACACACTGTAATAATTTGAAGTAAATAAAAAAAATAAAAAACATGTTTTTTTTTTTACTAAAAGCAGTCTTTTTCATCACAATGTTTTCTTATAAAGTTGGGAACAATTTCTCATATTCTTTCCGTTTCTGTAATATTGCAATATTTTCTCATAAAATTGTTACTTTTTTTTAATGTAAAATTATTACTTTTTAATGCCAAATGGTGACATTTGTTATATCAAATGCTGACTTTTATCACAACATTTTTTGTTGTTCTTGTAAAATAGTGAACTTCTTTGAGTAAAATGACGGCTTTTGACATAATAAAAATAATAATAATAATACAATAATAAATAATAATAAATAATAAAGAAATAAAATAAAATAAATATGTGTATAGATACACACTGTAATAATTTGAAGTAAATAAAAAAAATAAAAACATGTTTTTTTTTATTAAAAGCAGTCTTTTTCATCACAATGTTTTCTTATAAAGTTGGGAACAATTTCTCATATTCTTTCCGTTTCTGTAATATTGCAATATTTTCTCATAAAATTGTTACTTTTTTTTAATGTAAAATTATTACTTTTTAATGTCAAATGGTGACATTTGTTATATCAAATGCTGACTTTTATCACAACCTTTTTTGTTGTTCTTGTAAAATAGTGAACTTTTTTGAGTAAAATGACGGCTTTTGACATAATAAAAATAATAATAATAATACAATAATAAATAATAATAAATAGTAAAAAAATAAAATAAAATAAATATGTATATAGATACACACTGTAATAATTTGAAGTAAATAAAAAAAAATAAAAAACATGTTTTTTTTTTACTAAAAGCAGTCTTTTTCATCACAATGTTTTCTTATAAAGTTGGGAACAATTTCTCATATTCTTTCCGTTTCTGTAATATTGCAATATTTTCTCGTAAAATTATTACTTTTTTATGTAAAATTATTACTTTTTGATGCCAAATGGTGACATTTGTCATATCAAATGCTGACTTTTATCACACATTTTTTGTTGTTCTTGTAAAATAGTGAACTTTTTTGAGTAAAATGACGGCTTTTGACATAATAAAAATAATAATAATAATAAATAATAATAAATAATAAAAAAATAAAATAAAATAAATATGTATATAGATACACACTGTAATAATTTGAAGTAAATAAAAAAAATAAAAAACATGTTTTTTTTTATTAAAAGCAGTCTTTTTCATCACAATGTTATCTTATAAAGTTGGGAACAATTTCTCATATTCTTTCCGTTTCTGTAATATTGCAATATTTTCTCATAAAATTGTTACTTTTTTTTAATGTGAAATTATTACTTTTTAATGCCAAATGGTGACATTTGTTATATCAAATGCTGACTTTTATCACATTTTTGTTGTTCTTGTAAAATAGTGACATTTTTTGAGTAAAATGACGGCTTTTGACATAATACAAATAATAATAATAATAAAATAATAAATAATAATAAATAATAATAAACAATGATAAATAATAAAGAAATAAAATAAAATAAATATGTATATAGATACACACTGTAATAATTTGAAGTAAATAAAAAAAATAAAAAAACATGTTTTTTTTTACTAAAAGCAGTCTTTTTCATCACAATGTTTTCTTATAAAGTTGGGAACAATTTCTCATATTCTTTCCCTTTCTGTAATATTGCAATATTTTCTCATAAAATTGTTACTTTTTTTTAATGTAAAATTATTACTTTTTAATGCCAAATGGTGACATTTGTTATATCAAATGCTGACTTTTATCACAACATTTTTTGTTGTTCTAGTAAAATAGTGAACTTTTTTGAGTAAAATGACGGCTTTTGACATAATAAAAATAATAATAATAATACAACAATAAATAATAATAAATAATAATAAATAATAAATAAATAAAATAAAAATAAATATGTATATAGATACACACTGTAATAATTTGAAGTAAATAAAAAAAAATAAAAAAACATGTTTTTTTTACTAAAAGCAGTCTTTTTCATCACAATGTTTTCTTATAAAGTTGGGAACAATTTCTCATATTCTTTCCCTTTCTGTAATATTGCAATATTTTCTCATAAAATTGTTACTTTTTTTTAATGTAAAATTATTACTTTTTAATGCCAAATGGTGACATTTGTTATATCAAATGCTGACTTTTATCACAACATTTTTTGTTGTTCTAGTAAAATAGTGAACTTTTTTGAGTAAAATGACGGCTTTTGACATAATAAAAATAATAATAATAATACAACAATAAATAATAATAAATAATAATAAATAATAAATAAATAAAATAAAAATAAATATGTATATAGATACACACTGTAATAATTTGAAGTAAATAAAAAAAAATAAAAAAACATGTTTTTTTTACTAAAAGCAGTCTTTTTCATCACAATGTTTTCTTATAAAGTTGGGAACAATTTCTCATATTCTTTCCGTTTCTGTAATATTGCAATTTTTTCTCATAAAATTGTTACTTTTTTTATGTAAAATTATTACTTTTGAATGCCAAATGGTGACATTTGTCATATCAATTGCTGACTTTTATCACAACATTTTTTTGTTGTTCTTGTAAAATAGTGACATTTTTTGAGTAAAATGACGGCTTTTGACATAATAAAAATAATAATAATAATACAATAATAAATAATAATAAATAATAATAAACAATGATAAATAATAAAGAAATAAAATAAAATAAATATGTATGTAGATACACACTGTAATAATTTGAAGTAAATAAAAAGAATAAAAAACATGTTTTTTTTTTTTACTAAAAGCAGTCTTTTTCATCACAATGTTTTCTTATAAAGTTGGGAACAATTTCTCATATTCTTTCCGTTTCTGTAATATTGCAATATTTTTTCGTAAAATTGTTACTTTTTTATGTAAAATTATTACTTTTTGATGCCAAATGGTGACATTTGTCATATAAAATGCTGACTTTTATCACAACATTTTTTGTTGTTCTTGTAAAATAGTGAACTTTTTTGAGTAAAATGACGGCTTTTGACATAATAAAAATAATAATAATAATAATAAAATAATGAATAATAATAAATAATAATAAAGAAATAAAATAAAATAAATATGTATATAGATACACACTGTAATAATTTGAAGTAAATAAAAAAAATAAAAACATGTTTTTTTTAATTAAAAGCAGTCTTTTTCATCACAATGTTTTCTTATAAAGTTGGGAACAATTTCTCATATTCTTTCCGTTTCTGTAATATTGCAATTTTTTCTCATAAAATTGTTACTTTTTTTATGTAAAATTATTACTTTTTAATGCCAAATGGTGACATTTGTCATATCAAATGCTGACTTTTATCACACATTTTTTTGTTGTTCTTGTAAAATAGTGACATTTTTTGAGTAAAATGACGGCTTTTGACATAATACAAATAATAATAATAATAAAATAATAATAAATAATAATAAATAATAATAAATAATAATAAATAATAATAAATAATAATAAATAATAATAAAAAAATAAAATAAATATGTATATAGATACACACTGTAATAATTTGAAGTAAATAAAAAAAATAAAAAACATGTTTTTTTTTACTAAAAGCAGTCTTTTTCATCACAATGTTTTCTTATAAAGTTGGGAACAATTTCTCATATTCTTTCCGTTTCTGTAATATTGCAATATTTTCTCATAAAATTGTTACTTTTTTTATGTAAAATTATTACTTTTTAATGCCAAATGGTGACATTTGTCATATCAAATGCTGACTTTTATCACACATTTTTTTGTTGTTCTTGTAAAATAGTGACATTTTTTGAGTAAAATGACGGCTTTTGACATAATAAAAAAAAAAAATAATAATAATAATAATAAATAATAATAAGTAATAATAAATAATAATAAATAATAATAAATAATAATAAATAATAATAAATAATAATAAAATAAATATGTATATAGATACACACTGTAATAATTTGAAGTAAATAAAAAAAATAAAAAACATGTTTTTTTTTATTAAAAGCAGTCTTTTTCATCACAATGTTATCTTATAAAGTTGGGAACAATTTCTCATATTCTTTCCGTTTCTGTAATATTGCAATATTTTCTCATAAAATTGTTACTTTTTTTTAATGTGAAATTATTACTTTTTAATGCCAAATGGTGACATTTGTTATATCAAATGCTGACTTTTATCACATTTTTGTTGTTCTTGTAAAATAGTGACATTTTTTGAGTAAAATGACGGCTTTTGACATAATACAAATAATAATAATAATAAAATAATAAATAATAATAAATAATAATAAACAATGATAAATAATAAAGAAATAAAATAAAATAAATATGTATATAGATACACACTGTAATAATTTGAAGTAAATAAAAAAAATAAAAAAACATGTTTTTTTTTACTAAAAGCAGTCTTTTTCATCACAATGTTTTCTTATAAAGTTGGGAACAATTTCTCATATTCTTTCCCTTTCTGTAATATTGCAATATTTTCTCATAAAATTGTTACTTTTTTTTAATGTAAAATTATTACTTTTTAATGCCAAATGGTGACATTTGTTATATCAAATGCTGACTTTTATCACAACATTTTTTGTTGTTCTAGTAAAATAGTGAACTTTTTTGAGTAAAATGACGGCTTTTGACATAATAAAAATAACAATAATAATACAACAATAAATAATAATAAATAATAATAAATAATAAATAAATAAAATAAAAATAAATATGTATATAGATACACACTGTAATAATTTGAAGTAAATAAAAAAAAATAAAAAAACATGTTTTTTTTACTAAAAGCAGTCTTTTTCATCACAATGTTTTCTTATAAAGTTGGGAACAATTTCTCATATTCTTTCCCTTTCTGTAATATTGCAATATTTTCTCATAAAATTGTTACTTTTTTTTAATGTAAAATTATTACTTTTTAATGCCAAATGGTGACATTTGTTATATCAAATGCTGACTTTTATCACAACATTTTTTGTTGTTCTAGTAAAATAGTGAACTTTTTTGAGTAAAATGACGGCTTTTGACATAATAAAAATAATAATAATAATACAACAATAAATAATAATAAATAATAATAAATAATAAATAAATAAAATAAAAATAAATATGTATATAGATACACACTGTAATAATTTGAAGTAAATAAAAAAAAATAAAAAAACATGTTTTTTTTACTAAAAGCAGTCTTTTTCATCACAATGTTTTCTTATAAAGTTGGGAACAATTTCTCATATTCTTTCCGTTTCTGTAATATTGCAATTTTTTCTCATAAAATTGTTACTTTTTTTATGTAAAATTATTACTTTTGAATGCCAAATGGTGACATTTGTCATATCAATTGCTGACTTTTATCACAACATTTTTTTGTTGTTCTTGTAAAATAGTGACATTTTTTGAGTAAAATGACGGCTTTTGACATAATAAAAATAATAATAATAATACAATAATAAATAATAATAAATAATAATAAACAATGATAAATAATAAAGAAATAAAATAAAATAAATATGTATATAGATACACACTGTAATAATTTGAAGTAAATAAAAAGAATAAAAAACATGTTTTTTTTTTTTACTAAAAGCAGTCTTTTTCATCACAATGTTTTCTTATAAAGTTGGGAACAATTTCTCATATTCTTTCCGTTTCTGTAATATTGCAATATTTTTTCGTAAAATTGTTACTTTTTTATGTAAAATTATTACTTTTTGATGCCAAATGGTGACATTTGTCATATAAAATGCTGACTTTTATCACAACATTTTTTGTTGTTCTTGTAAAATAGTGAACTTTTTTGAGTAAAATGACGGCTTTTGACATAATAAAAATAATAATAATAATAATAAAATAATGAATAATAATAAATAATAATAAAGAAATAAAATAAAATAAATATGTATATAGATACACACTGTAATAATTTGAAGTAAATAAAAAAAATAAAAACATGTTTTTTTTAATTAAAAGCAGTCTTTTTCATCACAATGTTTTCTTATAAAGTTGGGAACAATTTCTCATATTCTTTCCGTTTCTGTAATATTGCAATTTTTTCTCATAAAATTGTTACTTTTTTTATGTAAAATTATTACTTTTTAATGCCAAATGGTGACATTTGTCATATCAAATGCTGACTTTTATCACACATTTTTTTGTTGTTCTTGTAAAATAGTGACATTTTTTGAGTAAAATGACGGCTTTTGACATAATACAAATAATAATAATAATAAAATAATAATAAATAATAATAAATAATAATAAATAATAATAAATAATAATAAATAATAAAAAATAATAATAAAAAAATAAAATAAATATGTATATAGATACACACTGTAATAATTTGAAGTAAATAAAAAAAATAAAAAACATGTTTTTTTTTACTAAAAGCAGTCTTTTTCATCACAATGTTTTCTTATAAAGTTGGGAACAATTTCTCATATTCTTTCCGTTTCTGTAATATTGCAATATTTTCTCATAAAATTGTTACTTTTTTTATGTAAAATTATTACTTTTTAATGCCAAATGGTGACATTTGTCATATCAAATGCTGACTTTTATCACACATTTTTTTGTTGTTCTTGTAAAATAGTGACATTTTTTGAGTAAAATGACGGCTTTTGACATAATAAAAAAAAAATATAATAATAATAATAATAAATAATAATAAGTAATAATAAATAATAATAAATAATAATAAATAATAATAAATAATAATAAAATAAATATGTATATAGATACACACTGTAATAATTTGAAGTAAATAAAAAAAATAAAAAACATGTTTTTTTTTATTAAAAGCAGTCTTTTTCATCACAATGTTATCTTATAAAGTTGGGAACAATTTCTCATATTCTTTCCGTTTCTGTAATATTGCAATATTTTCTCGTAAAATTATTACTTTTTTATGTAAAATTATTACTTTTTGATGCCAAATGGTGACATTTGTCATATCAAATGCTGACTTTTATCACACATTTTTTGTTGTTCTTGTAAAATAGTGAACTTTTTTGAGTAAAATGACGGCTTTTGACATAATAAAAATAATAATAATAATAAATAATAATAAATAATAAAAAAATAAAATAAAATAAATATGTATATAGATACACACTGTAATAATTTGAAGTAAATAAAAAAAATAAAAAACATGTTTTTTTTTATTAAAAGCAGTCTTTTTCATCACAATGTTATCTTATAAAGTTGGGAACAATTTCTCATATTCTTTCCGTTTCTGTAATATTGCAATATTTTCTCATAAAATTGTTACTTTTTTTTAATGTGAAATTATTACTTTTTAATGCCAAATGGTGACATTTGTTATATCAAATGCTGACTTTTATCACATTTTTGTTGTTCTTGTAAAATAGTGACATTTTTTGAGTAAAATGACGGCTTTTGACATAATACAAATAATAATAATAATAAAATAATAAATAATAATAAATAATAATAAACAATGATAAATAATAAAGAAATAAAATAAAATAAATATGTATATAGATACACACTGTAATAATTTGAAGTAAATAAAAAAAATAAAAAAACATGTTTTTTTTTACTAAAAGCAGTCTTTTTCATCACAATGTTTTCTTATAAAGTTGGGAACAATTTCTCATATTCTTTCCCTTTCTGTAATATTGCAATATTTTCTCATAAAATTGTTACTTTTTTTTAATGTAAAATTATTACTTTTTAATGCCAAATGGTGACATTTGTTATATCAAATGCTGACTTTTATCACAACATTTTTTGTTGTTCTAGTAAAATAGTGAACTTTTTTGAGTAAAATGACGGCTTTTGACATAATAAAAATAATAATAATAATACAACAATAAATAATAATAAATAATAATAAATAATAAATAAATAAAATAAAAATAAATATGTATATAGATACACACTGTAATAATTTGAAGTAAATAAAAAAAAATAAAAAAACATGTTTTTTTTACTAAAAGCAGTCTTTTTCATCACAATGTTTTCTTATAAAGTTGGGAACAATTTCTCATATTCTTTCCGTTTCTGTAATATTGCAATATTTTCTCGTAAAATTATTACTTTTTTTATGTAAAATCATTACTTTTTGATGCCAAATGGTGACATTTGTCATATAAAATGCTGACTTTTATCACAATATTGTACTTTTTTTTTTGTTCTTGTAAAATAGTGACATTTTTTGAGTAAAATTAAGCTTTTTTCATCATTTTGCCAAGTAAAATTCCAATTATTATTATAATATTGCCAAAAATTTTAAAATTTCTTACAAAATTAAAGTTAAAGTACCAATGATAGTCACACACACACTAGGTGTGGCAAAATGATTGTCTGCATTTGACCCAGCACCCTTGATCACCCCCTGGGAGGTGAGTTGAGCAGTGAGCAGCAGCTGTGGCCACGCCCGGTAATCATTTTGGTGATTTAACCCCCAAATCCAACCCTTGATGCTGAGTGCCAAGCAGGGAGGTAATGGGTCCCATTTTTATAGTCTTTGGTATGACTCGGCCGGGGTTTGAACTCACAACCTACCCATCTCATCTCAGGGCGGACACTCTAACCACTAGGCCACTGATTGTGACTTTTGTCGAGTAAAATCACGACTCTTTTCCCAAAATTGCCAAAATTCTAAGCTTTTCTTGTAAAATTGCGACTGTTATTGAGTAAAATTCCAACTTTTATCATAATATTGCACACATGTTCCGTTTTTCTTGTAACATTTTGACTTGCGCTGAGTAAAATGACGACTTTTATTATAACACTGCCAACATTCTACGTTTTTCTTGTGAAATTCCAGCTCATTTTTCACAACAAGCTTTTTTTAATATTTGCATAGTATGTATATATTATTAATGTTGTAAATACACTTCTTTATATATCTAGAAAGGGTGGTCCTAAAGAGGTAGGCATTTTTCTCAGGTCTCAAGAAGGTAACAAATACAAGAATGTGTTTGCGTGCGTGTGTGTGTGTGTGTGTGTGTGTGTGTGTGTGTGTGTGTGTGTGTGTGTGTGTGTGTGTGTGTGTGTGTGTGTGTGTGTGTGTGTGTGTGTGTTCTTGTATTTGGAAAAGTAGCTTCCATATAATGTTTGGTCCCAATAACATTGCATCTAATAGAGAATGTCTCATTTGCACCCCTGCTGGTCGAAATGAGGGTGGTCCCAAAAAGGAGGGATTTTTGTCACTTTTAAAAGTGCTCAAGTGGTCAACATATGAAATAACAAGTGTGTGTAAAAAATTTAAAGTGCTCCCCCTCTGGTCAACATATAAAATAACAAGTGTGTGTAAGAAATTGAAATGCGCCCCCTTTGGCCAAAATTAATAAAACCAAAAAAAATATGTATATAGAGACATATTGTAATAACTTGAAGTAAAAAATTTTTTTTTTTTACTAAAAGCAGTCTTTTTCCTCACAATGTGACGACTTTTTTCTTATAAAATTGGGAACAATTTCTCATATGCTTTCTGTTTCTGTAATATTGCAATATTTTCTCAGTAAAATTATTACTTTTTTATGTAAAATTATTACTTTTTAATGCCAAATGGTGACAGTTGTCATATCAAATTCTGACATTTATCAAAAATAGCCCATTTTTTTGTCGTTCTTGTAAAAAAGTGACATTTTTTGGAGTAAAATGATGACTTTTGTCATCATTTTGCCAAGTAAAACTCCAATTATTATTACAATATTACCAAAATTGTAATGTTTTCTTACAAAAATTGTAAAATTACGACTCTTTTCACAAAATTGCCAAAATGCTAAGCTTTTCTTGTAAAATTGCGACTGTTATTCAGTAAAATATCAACTTTTATCGTAATATTGCACACATGTTTAGTTTTCCTTTTGACTTGCACTGAGTACGACTTTTATTACAACTAGGGCTCCAACTAACAACTAATTTGATAATCGATTAATCTGTCGATTATTACTTCGATTAATTGATTAATAATCGGATAAAAGAGACAAACTACATTTCTATCCGTCCACAGCATACTGGCACCATACTAGCACCATACTTATTTTGATTATTGTTTCTCAGCTGTTTGTAAATGTTGCAGTTTATAAATAAAGGTTTATATATAAAAAAATAAATTAAATTAAAAAAAAGGAGCCTCTGCGCATGCGCATGCATAGATCCAACGAATCGATGACTAAATTAATCGCCAACTATTTTTATAATCGATTTTAATCGATTTAATCGATTAGTTGTTGCAGCCCTAATTATAACACTGCCAAAATTCTATGTTTTTCTTGTGAAATTCCTACTCATTTTTCACAACAAGCTTTTTTTATATTTGTATAGTATGTATATATTATTAATGTTGTAAATACACATATTTTATATATCTAGAAAAGGTGGTCCTAAAGAGGTAGGCATTTTTCTCAGGTCTCAAGAAGGTAAGAAATACAAGAATGTGTGTGAGTGTGTGTGTGTGTGTGTTGTTCTTGTGAAATAGTGACGTTTTTTGAGTAAAATTACGACTTTTGCCATCATTTTTGCTGAGTAAAATTCCGACTATTATTATAATATTGCCAAAATGTTACATTTTTCTTATAAAATTGTGACTTTTGTCGAGTAAAATTACGACGCTTTTCATAAAATTGCCCAAATTTTAAGCTTTTCTTGTAAAATTGCGACTGTTCGAGTAAAATTCCAACTTCAATCATAATATTGCACAAATGTTCCGTTTTTCTTATCAAAATTTGCGTTGAGTAAAATGACGACTTTTAATATAATACTGCCAAAATCGTGAAATTCTGACCTTTTTCTTGTGAAATTCCAACTCATTTTTCACAACAAGCTTTTTTTTTTTATATTTGCATAGTATGTATATATTATTAATGTTGTAAATACACTTCTTTATATATCTAGAAAGGCTGGTCCTAAAGAGGCAGGCATTTTTCTCAGGTCTCAAGAAGGTAAGAAATACAAGAATGTGTGTGTGAGTGTGTGTGTGTGTGTGTGTGTGTGTGTGTGTGTGTGTGTGTGTTGTTCTTGTAAAATAGTGACGTTTTTTGAGTAAAATTACGACTTTTGCCATCATTTTTGCTGAGTAAAATTCCGACTATTATTATAATATTGCCAAAATGTTACATTTTTCTTATAAAATTGTGACTTTTGTCGAGTAAAATTACGACGCTTTTCATAAAATTGCCCAAATTTTAAGCTTTTCTTGTAAAATTGCGACTGTTCGAGTAAAATAAAATAAAATAATATTGCACAAATGTTCCGTTTTTCTTATCAAAATTTGCGTTGAGTAAAATGACGACTTTTAATATAATACTGCCAAAATCGTGAAATTCTGACCTTTTTCTTGTGAAATTCCAACTCATTTTTCACAACAAGCTTTTTTTTTTATATTTGCATAGTATGTATATATTATTAATGTTGTAAATACACTTCTTTATATATCTAGAAAGGGTGGTCCTAAAGAGGCAGGCATTTTTCTCAGGTCTCAAGAAGGTAAGAAATACAAGAATGTGTGTGTGTGTGTGTGTGTGTGTGTGTGTGTGTGTGTGTGTGTGTGTTTGTGTGTGTGTGTGTGTGTGTGTGTTGTTCTTGTAAAATAGTGACGTTTTTTGAGTAAAATTACCACTTTTGCCATAATTTTTGCAGAGTAAAATTCCGACTATTATTATAATATTGCCAAAATGTTACATTTTTCTTATAAAATTGTGACTTTTGTCGAGTAAAATTACGACGCTTTTCATAAAATTGCCCAAATTTTAAGCTTTTCTTGTAAAATTGCGACTGTTCGAGTAAAATTCCAACTTCAATCATAATATTGCGCAAATGTTCCGTTTTTCTTGTCAAAATTTGCGTTGAGTAAAATGACGACTTTTAATATAATACTGCCAAAATCGTGAAATTCTGACCTTTTTCTTGTGAAATTCCAACTCATTTTTCACAACAAGCTCTTTTTTTTTATATTTGCATAGTATGTATATATCATTAATGTTGTAAATACACTTATTTTATATATCTAGAAAGGCTGGTCCTAAAGAGGCAGGCATTTTTCTCAGGTCTCAAGAAGGTAAGAAATACAAGAATGTGTGTGTGTGTGTGTGTGTGTGTGTGTGTGTGTGTGTGTGTGTGTGTGTGTGTGTGTGTGTGTGTTGTTCTTGTAAAATAGTGACGTTTTTTGAGTAAAATTACCACTTTTGCCATCATTTTTGCTGAGTAAAATTCCGACTATTATTATAATATTGCCAAAATGTTAAATTTTTCTTATAAAATTGTCACTTTTGTCGAGTAAAATTACGACGCTTTTCATAAAATTGCCCAAATTTTAAGCTTTTCTTGTAAAATTGCGACTGTTCGAGTAAAATTCCAACTTCAATCATAATATTGCGCAAATGTTCAGTTTTTCTTGTCAAAATTTGCGTTGAGTAAAATGACGACTTTTAATATAATACTGCCAAAATCGTGAAATTCTGACCTTTTTCTTGTGAAATTCCAACTCATTTTTCACAACAAGCTTTTTTTTAATATTTGCATAGTATGTATATATTATTAATGTTGTAAACACACATATTTATATATCTAGAAAGGCTGGTCCTAAAGAGGTAGGCATTTTTCTCAGGTCTCAAGAAGGTAGAGAAATACAAGAATGTGTGTGTGTGTGTGTGTGTGTGTGTGTGTTGTTCCTGTAAAATAGTGACGTTTTTTGAGTAAAATTACCACTTTTGCCATCATTTTTGCAGAGTAAAATTCCGACTATTATTATAATATTGCCAACATGTAAAATTTTTCTTATAAAATTGTGACTTTTGTCGAATAAAATTACGACGATTTTCATAAAAGTGCCCACATTTTAAGCTTTTCTTGTAAAATTGCGACTGGTCGAGTAACATTCCAACTTCAATCATAATATTGCACAAATGTTCCGTTTTTCTTGTCAAAATTTGCGTTGAGTAAAATGACGACTTTTAATATAATACTGCCAAAATCGTGAAATTCTGACCTTTTTCTTGTGAAATTCCAACTCATTTTTCACAACAAGCTTTTTTTTTTATATTTGCATAGTATGTATATATTATTAATGTTGTAAATACACTTATTTTATATATCTAGAAAGGCTGGTCCTAAAGAGGCAGGCATTTTTCTCAGGTCTCAAGAAGGTAAGAAATACAAGAATGTGTGTGTGTGTGTGTGTGTGTTGTTCTTGTAAAATAGTGAAGTTTTTTGAGTAAAATTACCACTTTTGCCATCATTTTTGCTGAGTAAAATTCCGACTATTATTATAATATTGCCAAAATGTTACATTTTTCTTATAAAATTGTGACTTTTGTCGAGTAAAATTACGACGCTTTTCATAAAATTGCCCATATTTTAAGCTTTTCTTGTAAAATTGCGACTGTTCGAGTAAAATTCCAACTTCAATCATGATATTGCACAAATGTTCCGTTTTTCTTGTCAAAATTTGCGTTGAGTAAAATGACGACTTTTAATATAATACTGCCAAAATCGTGAAATTCTGACCTTTTTCTTGTGAAATTCCAACTCATTCTTCACAACAAGCTTTCTTTTTATATTTGCATAGTATGTATATATTATTAATGTTGTAAATACACTTATTTTATATATCTAGAAAGGCTGGTCCTAAAGAGGTAGGCATTTTTCTCAGGTCTCAAGAAGGTAAGAAATACAAGAATGTGTGTGTGTGTGTGTGTGTGTTGTTCTTGTAAAATAGTGAAGTTTTTTGAGTAAAATTACCACTTTTGCCATCATTTTTGCTGAGTAAAATTCCGACTATTATTATAATATTGCCAAAATGTTACATTTTTCTTATAAAATTGTGACTTTTGTCGAGTAAAATTACGACGCTTTTCATAAAATTGCCCAAATTTTAAGCTTTTCTTGTAAAATTGCGACTGTTCGAGTAAAATTCCAACTTCAATCATAATATTGCACAAATGTTCCGTTTTTCTTGTCAAAATTTGCGTTGAGTAAAATGACGACTTTTAATATAATACTGCCAAAATCGTGAAATTCTGACCTTTTTCTTGTGAAATTCCAACTCATTTTTCACAACAAGCTTTTTTTTAATAATTGCATAGTATGTATATATTATTAATGTTGTAAATACACTTCTTTATATATCTAGAAAGGCTGGTCCTAAAGAGGCAGGCATTTTTCTCTGGTCTCAAGAAGGTAAGAAATACAAGAATGTGTGTGTGTGTGTGTGTGTTGTTCTTGTAAAATAGTGACGTTTTTTGAGTAAAATTACGACTTTTGCCATCATTTTTGCTGAGTAAAATTCCGACTATTATTATAATATTACCAAAATGTTACATTTTTCTTATAAAATTGTGACTTTTGTCTGTTTCTGTAATGCAATTTTTTTCTCGTAAAATTATTACTTTTTTATGTAAAATTATAACTTTTCAATGCCAAATGGTGACATTTGTCATATCAAATGCTGACTTTTATCACAAATAGCCCATTTTTTTTGTTGTTCTTGTAAAAATGTGAATTTTTTTGAGTAAAATTCCAATTATTATTACAATATTGCCAACATTGTAAAGTCTTCTTGCAAAAATTGTGACTTTTGTCGCGTAAAATTGCGACTCTTTTCGCAAAATTGGCAAAATTCTAAGCTTTTCTTGTAAAATTGGGATTGTTGGATAAAATATAAACTTTTATCATAATATTGCACACATGTTCCGTTTTTCTTGTAACATTTTGACTCGCGTTGAGTAAAATGACGACTTTTATTATAATACTGCCAAAATTCTACGTTTTTCTTGTGAAATTGTGACCTTTTTCTTGTGAAATTCCAACTCATTTTTTCACAACAAGCTTTTTTTTATATTTTCGTAGTATGTATATATTATTAATGTTGTAAATACACTTATTTTATATATCTAGAAAGGCTGGTCCTAAAGAGGTAGGCTTTTTTTTCAGGTCTCAAGAAGGTAACAAATACAAGAAGGTGTGTGTGTGTGTGTGTGTGTGTGTGTGTGTGTGTGTGTGTGTGTGTGTGTGTGTGTGTTGTTCTTGTAAAATAGTGACGTTTTTTGAGTAAAATTAGGACTTTTGCCATCATTTTTGCTGAGTAAAATTCCGACTATTATTATAATATTGCCAAAATGTTACATTTTTCTTATAAAATTGTGACTTTTGTCGAGTAAAATTACGACGCTTTTCATAAAATTGCCCAAATTTTAAGCTTTTCTTGTAAAATTGCGACTGTTCGAGTAAAATTCCAACTTCAATCATAATATTGCGCAAATGTTCCGTTTTTCTTGTCAAAATTTGCGTTGAGTAAAATGACGACTTTTAATATAATACTGCCAAAATCGTGAAATTCTGACCTTTTTCTTGTGAAATTCCAACTCATTTTTCACAACAAGCTTTTTTTTATATTTGCGTAGTATGTATATATTATTAATGTTGTAAATACACACATTTTATTTATCTAGAAAGGCTGGTCCTAAAGAGGCAGGCATTTTTCTCAGGTCTCAAGAAGGTAAGAAATACAAGAATGTGTGTGTGTGTGTGTGTGTGTGTTGTTCTTGTAAATAGTGACGTTTTTTGAGTAAAATTAGGACTTTTGCCATCATTTTTGCTGAGTAAAATTCCGACTATCATTATAATATTGCCAAAATGTTACATTTTTCTTATAAAATTGTGACTTTTGTCGAGTAAAATTACGACGCTTTTCATAAAATTGCCCAAATTTTAAGCTTTTCTTGTAAAATTGCGACTGTTCGAGTAAAATTCCAACTTCAATCATAATATTGCACAAATGTTCCGTTTTTCTTGTCAAAATTTGCGTTGAGTAAAATGACGACTTTTAATATAATACTGCCAAAATCGTGAAATTCTGACCTTTTTCTTGTGAAATTCCAACTCATTTTTCACAACAAGCTTTTTTTTATATTTGCGTAGTATGTATATATTATTAATGTTGTAAATACACTTCTTTATATATCTAGAAAGGCTGGTCCTAAAGAGGTAGGCTTTTTTCTCAGGTCTCAAGAAGGTAAGAAATACAAGAATGTGTGTGTGTGTGTTGTTCTTGTAAAATAGTGACGTTTTTTGAGTAAAATTACCACTTTTGCCATCATTTTTGCTGAGTAAAATTCCGACTATTATTATAATATTGCCAAAATGTTAAATTTTTCTTATAAAATTGTGACTTTTGTCGAGTAAAATTACGACGCTTTTCATAAAATTGCCCAAATTTTAAGCTTTTCTTGTAAAATTGCGACTGTTCGAGTAAAATTCCAACTTCAATCATAATATTGCGCAAATGTTCCGTTTTTCTTGTCAAAATTTGCGTTGAGTAAAATGACGACTTTTAATATAATACTGCCAAAATCGTGAAATTCTGACCTTTTTCTTGTGAAATTCCAACTCATTTTTCACAACAAGCTTTTTTTTTATATTTGCATAGTATGTATATATTATTAATGTTGTAAATACACTTATTTTATATATCTAGAAAGGCTGGTCCTAAAGAGGCAGGCATTTTTCTCAGGTCTCAAGAAGGTAAGAAATACAAGAATGTGTGTGTGTGTGTGTGTGTGTGTGTGTGTGTGTGTGTGTGTGTGTGTGTGTGTGTGTGTGTGTGTTGTTCTTGTAAAATAGTGACGTTTTTTGAGTAAAATTACGACTTTTGCCATCATTTTTGCTGAGTAAAATTCCGACTATTATTATAATATTACCAAAATGTTACATTTTTCTTATAAAATTGTGACTTTTGTCTGTTTCTGTAATATTGCAATTTTTTTCTCGTAAAATTATTACTTTTTTATGTAAAATTATAACTTTTCAATGCCAAATGGTGACATTTGTCATATCAAATGCTGACTTTTATCACAAATAGCCCATTTTTTTTGTTGTTCCTGTAAAAATGTGAATTTTTTTGAGTAAAATTCCAATTATTATTACAATATTGCCAAAATTGTAAAGTCTTCTTTCAAAAATTGTGACTTTTGTCGCGTAAAATTGCGACTCTTTTCGCAAAATTGGCAAAATTCTAAGCTTTTCTTGTAAAATTGGGATTGTTGGATAAAATATAAACTTTTATCATAATATTGCACACATGTTCCGTTTTTCTTGTAACATTTTGACTTGCGTTGAGTAAAATGACGACTTTTATTATAATACTGCCAAAATTCTACGTTTTTCTTGTGAAATTGTGACCTTTTTCTTGTGAAATTCCAACTAATTTTTTCACAACAAGCTTTTTTTATATTTGCATAGTATGTATATATTATTAATGTTGTAAATACACTTCTTTATATATCTAGAAAGGCTGGTCCTAAAGAGGTAGGCTTTTTTCTCAGGTCTCAAGAAGGTAACAAATACAAGAATGTGTGTGTGTGTGTGTGTGTGTGTTTGTTGTTCTTGTAAAATAGTGACGTTTTTTGAGTAAAATTAGGACTTTTGCCATCATTTTTGCAGAAATACAAGAATGTGTTTGTGTGTGTGTGTGTGTTGTTCTTGTAAAATAGTGACGTTTTTTGAGTAAAATTACCACTTTTGCCATCATTTTTGCTGAGTAAAATTCCGACTATTATTATAATATTGCCAAAATGTTACATTTTTCTTATAAAATTGTGACTTTTGTCGAGTAAAATTACGACGCTTTTCATAAAATTGCCCATATTTTAAGCTTTTCTTGTAAAATTGCGACTGTTCGAGTAAAATTCCAACTTCAATCATAATATTGCACAAATGTTCCGTTTTTCTTGTCAAAATTTGCGTTGAGTAAAATGACGACTTTTAATATAATACTGCCAAAATCGTGAAATTCTGACCTTTTTCTTGTGAAATTCCAACTCATTCTTCACAACAAGCTTTTTTTTTATATTTGCATAGTATGTATATATTATTAATGTTGTAAATACACTTATTTTATATATCTAGAAAGGCTGGTCCTAAAGAGGTAGGCATTTTTCTCAGGTCTCAAGAAGGTAAGAAATACAAGAATGTGTGTGTGTGTGTGTGTGTGTTGTTCTTGTAAAATAGTGACGTTTTTTGAGTAAAATTACCACTTTTGCCATCATTTTTGCTGAGTAAAATTCCGACTATTATTATAATATTGCCAAAATGTTGCATTTTTCTTATAAAATTGTGACTTTTGTCGAGTAAAATTAAGACGCTTTTCATAAAATTGCCCAAATTTTAAGCTTTTCTTGTAAAATTGCGACTGTTCGAGTAAAATTCCAACTTCAATCATAATATTGCGCAAATGTTCCGTTTTTCTTGTCAAAATTTGCGTTGAGTAAAATGACGACTTTTAATATAATACTGCCAAAATCGTGAAATTCTGACCTTTTTCTTGTGAAATTCGAACTCATTTTTCACAACAAGCTTTTTTTTATATTTGCATAGTATGTATATATTATTAATGTTGTAAATACACTTATTTTATATATCTAGAAAGGCTGGTCCTAAAGAGGTAGGTATTTTTCTCAGGTCTCAAGAAGGTAACAAATACAAGAATATATGTGTGTGTTCTTGTATTTACACCCTTCTTGAGACATCAAGAAGGAAAAGTAGCTTCCATATGAGGAGGTGTGAACAAGTGATGACATAAATCATGGTCCTAATATGGAACATGTAATAGAAAATGTTGGCGACTTGTCCAGGGTGTACCCCGCCTTCCGCCCGATTGTAGCTGAGATAGGCTCCAGCACCCCCCGCGACCCCAAAAGGGAATAAGCGGTAGAAAATGGATGGATGGATGGAATAGAAAATGTCTCATTTGCTCTCCCTGGTGGTGACATCTATCAAAATGAGGGTGGTTCCAAAAAGGAAGGATTTTTCAAATTGACTGTGTGTCGCTTTTAAAAGTGCTCCCCCTCTGGTCAACATATGAAATAACAAGTGTGTGTCAGAAATTGAAATGCGCCCCCTTTGGCCAAAATCAATAAAAAAATAAAATAAAAAAATATGTAATAACTTGAAGTAAATAAAACAAATAAAAAACATGTAGGCAGTCTTTTTATCACAATGTTTTCTTATAAAGTTGGGAACAATTTCTCATATTCTTTCTGTTTCTGTAATATTGCAATTTTTTTTCTCGTAAAATTATTACTTTTTTATGTAAAATTATTACTTTTCAATGCCAAATTGTGACATTTGTCATATCAAATGCTGACTTTTATCACAAATAGCCCATTTTTTTTGTTGTTCTTGTAAAAATGTGAATTTTTTTGAGTAAAATTCCAATTATTATTACAATATTGCCAAAATTGTAAAGTCTTCTTGCAAAAATTGTGACTTTTGTCAAGTAAAATTGCGACTCTTTTCGCAAAATTGGCAAAATTCTAAGCTTTTCTTGTAAAATTGCGATTGTTGGATAAAATATAAACTTTTATCATAATATTGCACACATGTTCCGTTTTTCTTGTAACATTTTGACTCGCGTTGAGTAAAATGACGACTTTTATTATAATACTGCCAAAATTCTACGTTTTTCTTGTGAAATTGTGACCTTTTTCTTGTGAAATTCCAACTCATTTTTCACAACAAGCTTTTTTTTATATTTGCATAGTATGTATATATTATTAATGTTGTAAATACACTTCTTTATATATCTAGAAAGACTGGTCCTAAAGAGGTAGGCATTTTTCTCAGGTCTCAAGAAGGTAAGAAATACAAGAATGTGTGTGTGTGTGTGTGTGTGTGTGTGCGCGCGCGCGATTCCCAAACATGTGCTGCCGTTCCATCACGCCGAGGGCCAACTTTGGGAGCCTTAAACGCGCCGCCAAGGCCTGATCAATCTGGCTGCACAAACGTCATTTGCAGAGAGTTAAGCATCTGCAACAGTATTTATCTTCCTCCCCGTCCGAGGGTAATGGCTCGGGCAGGATGGATGAGGGCGCCGTCGTCTTGCCTTCAGGTGTCGGCGCAGGAAACGCATCAAGACGCCGGCAAACAAATCGCCACGCTGCAACGCCCGCCATTAGCATAATTAGCTGGCCTGATCTTACGCTCTTTCCTCCCATCTTTTTTTTTTTTTTAAACTGCAATTAAACTCATCTCATTTCAGGAAGAACAAATATTCTCGGGTGGCGAGGGGCAGCGCTTTAGGGGGAAAAAGGAAAGTGAAAGCAAGCCGGTCTCGTCTTGACGGCGGCTAATTACGCAGCCGAGCGTGGAACAAAAAAAAAGGAAACATCTGGAAAGGACCGATTTTAATCTGATTAGGGCCATTCATCCACTCGGTCGGCGTAAATCACGGCCCGCGGTCCGGATCTGGCCCGCCGCTGCCTGGAAACATGTCGGAAAAAATACCGCATTTTTTTTACTAAAAAAAAACAAAAAAAACCCCATCTTTTTAAACCTTGATGTTGTCTAATCCTGCCAAATATGATATTAAATACTGGACTACAAAAACACTTATACATATATACAAATTAGGGTTGTACGGTACTAGTATAGTACCGCCATTAGGGGTGTAACGGTACACAAAAATTTCGGTTCAATACGTACCTCGGTTTAGAGGTCACGGTTCGGTTCATTTTCGGTACAGTAAGAAAACAACAAAATATTAATTTTTTGTTTATTTATTTACCAAATTTTTAAACAATGGCTGCTGAGGTAGTTAAAAAGCTTCTCAGTGGCAAGGCCCCGGGGGTGGATGAGATCCGCCCGGAGTTCCTTAAGGCTCTGGACGCTGTGGGGCTGTCTTGGTTGACAAGACTCTGCAGCATCGCGTGGACATCGGGGGCGGTACCTCTGGATTGGCAGACCGGGGTGGTGGTTCCTCTCTTTAAGAAGGGGAACCGGAGGGTGTGTTCTAACTATCGTGGGATCACACTCCTCAGCCTTCCCGGTAAGGTCTATTCGGGTGTACTGGAGAGGAGGCTACGCCGGATAGTCGAACCTCGGATTCAGGAGGAACAGTGTGGTTTTCGTCCTGGTCGTGGAACTGTGAACCAGCTCTATACTCTCGGCAGGGTCCTTGAGGGTGCATGGGAGTTTGCCCAATCAGTCTACATGTGTTTTGTGGACTTGGAGAAGGCATTTGACCGTGTACCTCGGGAAGTCCTGTAGGGAGTCCTCAGAGAGTATGGGGTATCGGACTGTCTGATTGTGGCAGTCCGCTCCCTGTATGATCAGTGCCAGAGCTTGGTCCGCATTGCCGGCAGTAAGTCGGACACGTTTCCAGTGAGGGTTGGACTCCGCCAAGGCTGCCCTTTGTCACCGATTCTGTTCATAACTTTTATGGACAGAATTTCTAGGCGCAGTCAAGGCGTTGAGGGGATCTGGTTTGGTGGCTGCAGGATTAGGTCTCTGCTTTTTGCAGATGATGTGGTCCTGATGGCTTCATCTGGCCAGGATCTTCAGCTCTCACTGGATCGGTTTGCAGCCGAGTGTGAAGCGACTGGGATGAAAATCAGCACCTCCAAGTCCGAGTCCATGGTTCTCGCCCGGAAAAGGGTGGAGTGCCATCTCCGAGTGTGAAGCGACTGGGATGAAAATCAGCACCTCCAAGTCCGAGTCCATGGTTCTCGCCCGGAAAAGGGTGGAGTGCCATGTTGGAGAGGAGATCTTGCCCCAAGTAGAGGAGTTCAAGTACCTCGGAGTCTTGTTCACGAGTGAGGGAAGAGTGGATGGTGAGATCGACAGGCGGATCGGTGCGGCGTCTTCAGTAATGCGGACGCTGTATCGATCAGTTGTGGTGAAGAAGGAGCTGAGCCGAAAGGCAAAGCTCTCAATTTACCGGTCGATCTACGTTCCCATTCTCACCTATGGTCATGAGCTTTGGGTTATGACCGAAAGGACAAGATCACGGGTACAAGCGGCCCAAATGAGTTTCCTCCGCCGGGTGGCGGGGCTCTCCCTTAGAGATAGGGTGAGAAGCTCTGCCATCCGGGGGGAGCTCAAAGTAAAGCCGCTGCTCCTCCACATGGAAAAGAGCCAGATGAGGTGGTTCGGGCATCTGGTCAGGATGCCACCCGAACGCCTCCCTAGGGAGGTGTTTAGGGCACGCCCGACCGGTAGGAGGCCGCGGGGAAGACCCAGGACACGTTGGGAAGACTATGTCTCCCGGCTGGCCTGGGAACGCCTCGGGGTCCCACAGGAAGAGCTGGACGAAGTGGCTGGGGAGAGGGAAGTCTGGGCTTCCCTGCTTAGGCTGCTGCCCCCGCGACCCGACCTTGGATAAGCGGAAGAAAATGGATGGATGGATGGATGGCTTTATCCTTTTAACATTGGGAACACTATGATAATTCTGCCCACGTTAATCAGCATTAAACTGCCTCAAGTTGTTGCTCAGATTAAATAAAATTACAAAACTTTTCTTCTACATATAAAAAGTGCAACATTAAACAGTTTCAAGTCAACTCATCATGCTTAATTTATAACAGCATTTGGGAAGCCTGTAGTTGATTTTTATTATGTAAATGTTATATTTTTATCAACATGTGATAGCAGGGACCCTGCCATTCAAAACTAGGCTGCTGCATTACTAATGATTAATGTAACTATAGCTGAAAAAAATAGTACATTATTCACCCCTGAACACCATGGAGTTCATGTAGGCTTTATGATGCACTTACATTATTATATCAACTATCAGAGACAGAAACTCTTCATTTAACATAATGTCCTTTTTTGCTGCTTCAACACAGCTCAATCAACACAGAAAAGTGTAAAGTGAAATAACAGACAGACAGGGCTTTGCTGTCCGTAACACACACACACCGCAAAATGAGCTAACGTTACGCTAAAAGCGAATTAGCCTTCACCTCAAGCCAGGACTGCGAGCGAGCTGAGCTGCCGTTTATATTTCTAGAAGGTCAACGGGCTCATAGTGATGTTACTAGTAGTTGACTGGGAGGTGTTTATTATCATTTGGGGAGATTCCGCAGCCTGATGATTACCTGCTAAACACTAAGCACTGACTACATGCGCTCTGAATACGCACTGCTGATTGGCTGTTACCGCTCTGTTTGCAACCAATCAGATGGTTGTGTGGGTGGGACAATGCTGGGTGCTGTGTAGAGGACTGACAGAAACAGAGGCAGAAGGAAGCGCTTAATATGTCCGTGTGGAAACTCGTTCGGTACACCTCCGAACCGAACCGAAACCCCCGTACCGAAACGGTTCAATACAAATACACGTACCGTTAAACACCCCTCTACACCCGTGACTGTAGTACAGCCCACCCGGAGAACACCATCATCAAATTCGCCAATGACACAACGGTGGTGGGTCCCATTTCAGGGGGGGGATGAGTCTGCATACAGAGATGAGGTCCTGAAACTATCAGCACTGAACACCACAAAAACCAAGGAACTCATATTTGACTTCAGGAAAAACACTGCAGACCCCGCCCCCCTCTAATTCAACGGCGAGGAGGTCAGCGCAAGTTCCTTTGCACCATCATATCTGCTGACCTCTCCTGGACCCGAAATACAACTGCGGTCATACGTCGAGAGCCTGCCGACGTACTAGCATAACAGTGTGGTACGCCAGCTGCACTGAAGCAGACAAACAGGCGATTCAGATGGTCATAAAGTCTGCATAAAAAGTCATCGACTGCCCGCTCCCCTCCCTGAAGGATTTACACAACTCCCGCTGCCTCAACAGAGCAAAACTCTACCCTCCCTGAAGGATTTACACAACTCCCGCTGCCTCAACAGAGCAAAACTCTACCCTCCCTGAAGGATTTACACAACTCCCGCTGCCTCAACAGAGGAAAAAGCATCACCCTGACTTCCACCTGTTCCACCTGCTACCATCAGAGCCAAAACAAACAGGTTCAGAGACAGCTTCTTTCCCAGAGCTGTCACCATCTTGAACTCTAACTTATGATAATAATTCACACCTATACAATATACCCTACTGTGCAATATTACCGTCCGAGTGCAATACGTCCGACACTGATTGTTATTTATTACTCTTGTCCTGTTCTGTATATTGTACAGTATTTTGTATTTCTACAGTGTTTCGTATATTGTACAGGATTGCTTATTATTTTTATTGGTTAGTAGTCTGTTTATTTCAATTGTTAGTTTCTTTCTTTATTGCCTGTTGTGTAATTTATTTTTACCCCATATTTGTTCCCACTACCGCACCTTAAATTGGAGTCCTTAATCTCGTTATATGCAAATATAATGACAATAAAGTCCATTCTATTCTATTCTATCTATTCCCTAACCGCCATACTAATGAATCATATTTGGTACTGTTGCGTTTTGGACCAGTTGTTCTTCCCAGGGAATTCAAGTCACAATTCGCTCCCAAGTTCTTTCCGACACTTAAAGCTGAGTTGAAAAACCACCAGAGACAGAATAGGTATTTTGTTGTATATTCTCAAAGCTTTGCCAATATACATCGATTGAGACCAGTCTAACCATAGAACATTCTATTGCGCCTCCCAAAATGGTCTGTCTTCCCAACGCCAAAAAACCTCTCTTTCCTTCCCCCTCCCTAGCCATAAAACAAGCACAACGTCTCCCTAGCCATAATACATTCCAAAGAACTCAAGGTTAACACACACAGTTTGCTTGCTGACAGAGCATCAAGAGAAGAAATGATAAAACACGAGCTGTTTTCAAATATGACAAAGAAATGGAAGAAGTACAACTTAAATTCGGATATATGTAAATATCTATACCGCCTCTAAAAAGTACCTTCCTTTTTTTTAAACGGGCATGACAGCCGTCGTCGTCACGCTGTGACATTTGCGGTTTTACGAGCAGAGGAGTATGTTGGTCAGCGTGCACACACACGGAGTACTTACAAGCAGACACAGCGTGTAGTCAGAGATATCTTTTCTGTCGGCTTCACGTCCGTCCATCTCTGTCACGTTTTTATTTTGATGGATCATGAAACTCGTGGCGCTCCTTCGATGAGCCCGCACTCCCGGGTGTTGCGGACGGAGGCTCGTCGACCGTCGGCCGCAGAAGCCAAAACTTACGTAGTGAAACCCACAAGATGCCGGTAAAGAAGGACAAAAACTGGATTTCCGAGCAAAAATTGGACGTTTTGACGGGTAAGCAGAGGAGATGGAATTCTCTCAAGAACTCCAATAATTGGGAGAAATATTGGCGTCTTTTATGTATCTACTCCGATTTATTATGGATTTAACACATTGTAAGGTTTCCTCCTGAAATATCGTCAACATTTAATAAAAACAATTCACGTAGATTGTAGTTAAAACATTGTTCAAGATGGCTGACATTTCCTCCTGGATGTTACAGAAAGTATGAGAATGTGTGAGCTGCTGCCTCACCTTCTTTACTTATACAATCATCTCATATTTGTCAAGATATTTACAATATTAACTATGAACAATAAAACACTGAATATTAACAACATATGACAATCGCTCCTCTTTTACGTGGAATTTACAATATTAACTATGAACAATAAAACACTGAATATTAACAACATATGAACATCACTCCTTTTCTACGTGGAATTTACAATATTAACTATGAACAATAAAACACTGAATATTAACAACATATGAACATCGCTCGTCTTTTACGTGTCATTTAGAATATTAACTATGAACAATAAAACACTGAATATTAACAACATATGACCATCGCTCCTCTTTTACGTGGAATTTACAATATTAACAATGAACAATAAAACACTGAATATTAACAACATATGACCATCGCTCCTCTTTTACGTGGAATTTACAATATTAACTATGAACAATAAAACACTGAATATTAACAACATATGAACATCACTCCTTTTCTACATGAGATTTACAATATTAACTATGAACAATAAAACACTGAATATTAACAACATATGACCATCACTCCTCTTTTACGTGGAATTTACAATATAAACTATGAACAATAAAACACTGAATATTAACAACATATGAACATCGCTCGTCTTTTATGTGTCATTTAGAATATTAACTATGAACAATAAAGCACTAAATATTATCAACATATGACCATCGCTCCTCTTTTACGTGAGATTTACAATATTAACTATGAACAATAAAACACTGAATATTAACAACATATGAACATCGCTCGTCTTTTACGTGTCATTTAGAATATTAACTATGAACAATAAAACACTAAATATTAACAACATATGACCATCGCTCCTCTTCTTCGTGGGATTTACAATATTAACTATGAACAATAAAACACTGAATATTAACAACATATGACCATCACTCCTCTTTTACGTGTCATTTAGAATATTAACTATGAACAATAAAACACTGAACATTAACAACACATGACCATCGCTCCTCTTCTACATGGAATTTACAATATTAACTATGAACAATAAAACACTGAATATTAACAACATATGACCATCGCTCCTCTTCTACATGGAATTTACAATATTAACAATGAACAATAAAACACTGAATATTAACAACATATGACCATCGCTCCTCTTTTACGTGGAATTTACAATATTAACAATGAACAATAAAACACTGAATATTAACAACATATGACCATCGCTCCTCTTTTACGTGGAATTTACAATATTAACTATGAACAATAAAACACTGAATATTAACAACATATGAACATCACTCCTTTTCTACATGAGATTTACAATATTAACTATGAACAATAAAACACTGAATATTAACAACATATGACCATCACTCCTCTTTTACGTGGAATTTACAATATAAACTATGAACAATAAAACACTGAATATTAACAACATATGAACATCGCTCGTCTTTTATGTGTCATTTAGAATATTAACTATGAACAATAAAGCACTAAATATTATCAACATATGACCATCGCTCCTCTTTTACGTGAGATTTACAATATTAACTATGAACAATAAAACACTGAATATTAACAACATATGAACATCGCTCGTCTTTTACGTGTCATTTAGAATATTAACTATGAACAATAAAACACTAAATATTAACAACATATGACCATCGCTCCTCTTCTTCGTGGGATTTACAATATTAACTATGAACAATAAAACACTGAATATTAACAACATATGACCATCACTCCTCTTTTACGTGTCATTTAGAATATTAACTATGAACAATAAAACACTGAACATTAACAACACATGACCATCGCTCCTCTTCTACATGGAATTTACAATATTAACTATGAACAATAAAACACTGAATATTAACAACATATGACCATCGCTCCTCTTCTACATGGAATTTACAATATTAACAATGAACAATAAAACACTGAATATTAACAACATATGACCATCGCTCCTCTTTTACGTGGAATTTACAATATTAACTATGAACAATAAAACACTGAATATTAACAACATATGACCATCGCTCCTCTTCTACATGGAATTTACAATATTAACTATGAACAATAAAACACTGAATATTAACAACATAAGAACATCGCTCCTCTTTTACGTCAGATTTAGAATATTAACTATGAACAATAAAACACTAATTATTAACAACATATGACCATCGCTCCTCTTCTTCGTGGGATTTACAATATTAACTATGAAAAATAAAACACTGAATATTAACAACATATGACCATCACTCCTCTTTTACGTAGAATTTACAATATTAACTATGAACAATAAAACGCTGAATATTAACAACATATGACCATCACTCCTTTTTTACGTGTCATTTAGAATATTAACTATGAACAATAAAACACTGAATATTAACAACATATGAACATCACTCCTTTTCTACGTGGGATTTACAATATTAACTATGAACAATAAAACACTGAATATTAACAACATATGACCATCGCTCGTCTTTTACGTGCCATTTAGAATATTAACTATGAACAATAAAACACTAAATATTAACAACATATGACCATCGCTCCTCTTTTACGTGGAATTTACAATATAAACTATGAACAATAAAACACTGAATATTAACAACATATGAACATCGCTCCTCTTTTACGTGGAATTTACAATATTAACTATGAACAATAAAACACTGAATATTAACAACATATGAACATTGCTCCTCTTCTTCCTGGGATTTACAATATAAACTATGAATAATAAAACACTGAATATTAACAACATATGACCATCGCTCCTCTTCTACGTGAGATTTACAAAATTAACTATGAACAATAAAACACTAAATATTAACAACATATGACCATCGCTCCTCTTCTACGTGTCATTTAGAATATTAACTATGAACAATAAAACACTGAATATTAACAACATATGACCATCACTCCTTTTTTACGTGTCATTTAGAATATTAACTATGAACAATAAAACACTGAATATTAACAACATATGAACATCACTCCTTTTCTACGTGGAATTTACAATATTAACTATGATCAATAAAACACTGAATATTAACAACATATGAACATCGCTCCTCTTTTACGTGCCATTTAGAATATTAATTATGAACAATAAAACACTGAATATTAACAACATATGAACATCAGTCCTCTTTTACGTAGAATTTACAATATTAACTATGAACAATAAAACACTGAATATTAACAACATATGACCATCGCTCCTCTTCTACATGGAATTTACAATATTAACTATGAACAATAAAACACTGAATATTAACAACATATGACCATCGCTCCTCTTTTACGTGGAATTTACAATATTAACTATGAACAATAAAACACTAAATATTACACAAAGTCAGAGATATCTTTTCTGTCGTCTTCACGTCCGTCCATCTCTGTCGCATTTTTTATTTTGATGGATCATGAAACTCGTGGCGCTCCTTTAATAATGAGCCCGCGCTCCGGGTGTCACGGACGGAGGCTTGTCGACCGCCACAGTAGCCAAAACTTACGTCGATGCCGGTAAAGAATGACAAAAACTGGATTTCCAAGCCAAAATTGGACGTTTTGACAGAATTGTTTAGTTTAGTTTAGTTTATTAAGGATCCCCATTAGTCTACACCGCAGTAGAGACTATTCTTCCTGGGGTCCAGGCAAAAAAACATGCAGTACAACATGATCAAATAATAAAATGTTGTAATACAAAAATAGCAACAACAAAGAACCAAAAAACAACAACAATAACTTTGAGTTTATGTAATAATGTTCATACCAAAGATAAAAAGAGCTATATAAATATATATATATATTTTTTTGCAAAATTAAAACAAACAACCAATGGCCTAAACAATACACATTAGTGTATAAAGATTGCAGGGGGAAATTATTTATTTATTTATTTATTTATTAATTAACTTATTTATTAATCTATTTATTTATTTATTTATTTATTAATTAATTAATGAATTAATCAATTAATTTATTTATTTATTTATTTATTTATTTATTTATTTATTTATTTATTTATTTATTTATTAATTTATTAATTTATTAATTTATTCATGATGCATGTTTAAATAGAAGTAAATATTGTATGTGTATATTTTGTATCTGCTGCTTTGTAAAAAAAGAACTGATACCGATTAAAAAAAAAGGCCGATACGATGTACGTCAACGTGCCAAATATGTATCCGACGTGAGCTTGTTAGTCGGCGAGGACGCTGCCTTCAAAGCCACAACGCCCCCTTAGATCATCCACGTCTTCAATGGCGCATCCAAAGGGGCGCCAAAGCAAAACAAGGCGGCCGGCTCGCCCCCCCCTTCCCCCCCCCGTCCAGACCGTCCCGCTCCGACATGAAAGGCGTCCATCTGAGATGTTTATCTCCTTCCAAGTCTGGAAGCCAAAGAGGATCAAGAGCGGGCTCTCGCCATCTGCGTCCCCTCCGCTAACGGTCAGCAGACGCCATCTTCCCCTTCACGGGAGAGAAACCATCCCGGGCGTTTGACTCCCGACTCGCTTTCCAGATGTGGCCCCCGGGGGGGTCAAAAGGGTGAGGATGAAAGTGCCAGGATGTGGCGCTCGGCTGCGCTTTTTTTTTTTTATCCGAGCGCAGAGCAGGGAAAAAATATTTGGACTCCAGGGGCCACATTGAGAGAAAAAAAAAGTGTCTGGGGGGCCCAATGTGTATAAATGATATATACACATTTAGCTGTGAAAATAATAATAACAAAAGTCACAATGTATGATAGAATTCTAAAAACTTTATGACAGATGGCCTTCAAAAAAGCGGAATGGGATTTTACAGTTTTTTTACTGAATGGGACGCCCAAAATGTACATGAAAATAAAGAAATGAGGATTTACTATATTAACTATGAACAATAAAACACTGAATATTAACAACATATGAACATCGCTCCTTTTCTACGTGGGATTTACATTATTAACTATGAACAATAAAACACTGAATATTAACAACATATGACCATCACTCCTTTTCTACATGAAATTTACAATATTAACTATGAACAATAAAACACTGAATATTGAGAACATAGCTCCTCTTTCACGTGGGATTTACAATATTAACTATGAACAATAAAACACTGAATATTAACACCATATGAACATCACTCCTTTTCTAGGTGGGATTTAGAATATTAGCTATGAACAATAAAACACTGAATATTAACAACATATAACCATCACTCCTCTTTTACATGGGATTTACAATATTAACTATGAACAATAAAACACTGAATATTAACAACATATGACCATTCCTCCTCTTCTACGTGGGATTTACATTATTAACTATGAACAATAAAACACTGAATATTAACAACATATGAACATCGCTCTTCTTTTACGTGGGATTTACAATATTAACTATGAACAATAAAACTAAATACTCACAACATATGAACATCGCTCCTCTTCTACGTGAGATTTACAATATTAATTATGAACAATACAACACTGAATATTAACAACATATGCACATCACTCCTTGTCTACGTGGGATTTACAATATTAACTATAAACAATAAAACACTGAATATTAACAACACATGAAAATCACTCTTCTTTTACGTGAGATTTACAATATTAACTATGAACAACAAAACACTGAATATTAACAACATATGACCATTCCTCTTCTTCTACGTGGGATTTACATTATTAACTATGAACAATAAAACACTGAATATTAACAACATATGAACATCGCTCCTTTTCTATGTGGGATTTACATTATTAACTATAAACAATAAAACACTGAATATTAACAACATATGACCATTCCTCCTCTTCTACGTGGGATTTACATTATTAACTATGAACAATAAAACACTGAATATTAACAACATATGAACATCGCTCCTCTTCTACGTGAGATTTACAATATTAATTATGAACAATAAAACACTGAATATTAACAACATATGGACATCGCTCCTCTTTTACGTGGGATTTACAATATTAACTATGAACAATAAAACTAAATACTCACAACATATGAACATCGCTCCTCTTCTACGTGAGATTTACAATATTAACTATGAACAATGAAACACTGAATATTAACAACATATGAACATCGCTCCTTTTCTATGTGGGATTTACAATATTACCTAAGAACAATAAAACACTGAATATTAAAAATATATGACCATCGCTCCTCTTCTACGTGGGATTTACAATATTACCTATGAACAATAAAACACTGAATATTAACAACATATGAACATCGCTCCTCTTTTACGTGAGATTTACAATATTAATTATGAACAATAAAACACTGAATATTAACAACATATGTACATCACTCCTTTTCTACGTGGGATTTACATTATTAACTATGAACAATAAAACACTGAATATTAACAACATATGAACATCGCTCCTCTTCTACGTGAGATTTACAATATTAATTATGAACAATAAAACACTGAATATTAACAACATATGGACATCGCTCCTCTTTTACGTGGGATTTACAATATTAACTATGAACAATAAAACTCTGAATATTAACAACATATGACCATTCCTCCTCTTCTACGTGGGATTTACATTATTAACTATGAACAATAAAACACTGAATATTAACAACATATGAACATCGCTCCTCTTCTACGTGAGATTTACAATATTAATTATGAACAATAAAACACTGAATATTAACAACATATGAACATCGCTCCTCTTCTACGTGAGATTTACAATATTAACTATGAACAATAAAACACTGAATATTAACAACATATGAACATCGCTCCTTTTCTATGTGGGATTTACAATATTACCTAAGAACAATAAAACACTGAATATTAAAAATATATGACCATCGCTCCTCTTCTACGTGGGATTTACAATATTACCTATGAACAATAAAACACTGAATATTAACAACATATGAACATCGCTCCTCTTTTACGTGAGATTTACAATATTAATTATGAACAATAAAACACTGAATATTAACAACACATGAACATCACTCTTCTTTTACGTGAGATTTACAATATTAACTATGAACAACAAAACACTGAATATTAACAACATATGAACATCGCTCCTCTTTTACGTGAGATTTACAATATTACCTATGAACAATAAAACACTGAATATTAACAACATATGACCATTCCTCCTCTTCTATGTGGGATTTACATTATTAACTATGAACAATAAAACACTGAATATTAACAACATATGAACATCGCTCTTCTTTTACGTGAGATTTACAATATTACCTATGAACAATAAAACACTGAATATTAACGACATATGACCATCGCTCCTCTTCTACGTGAGATGTACAATATTAATTATGAACAATAAAACACTGAATATTAACAACATATGACCATTGCTCCTCTTCTACGTGAGATTTACAATATTAACTATGAACAATAAAACACTGAATATTACCAACATATGAACATCGCTCCTCTTTTACGTGAGATTTACAATATTAACTATGAACAATAAAACACTGAATGTTAACAACATATGAACATCGCTCCTTTTCTATGTGGGATTTACATTATTAACTATGAACAATAAAACACTGAATATTAACAACATATGAACATGGCTCCTCTTTTACGTGAGATTTACAATATTAACTATGAACAATAAAACACTGAATATTAACAACATATGACCATCGCTCCTCTTCTACGTGAGATGTACAATATTAATTATGAACAATAAAACACTGAATATTAACAACATATGACCATTGCTCCTCTTCTACGTGAGATTTACAATATTAACTATGAACAATAAAACACTGAATATTACCAACATATGAACATTGCTCCTCTTTTACGTGAGATTTACAATATTAACTATGAACAATAAAACACTGAATATTAACAACATATGACCATTGCTCCTCTTCTACGTGAGATTTACAATATTAACTATGAACAATAAAACACTGAATATTAACAACATATGAACATCGCTCCTTTTCTATGTGGGATTTACATTATTAACTATGAACAATAAAACACTCAATATTAACAACATATGAACATTGCTCCTCTTCTACGTGAGATTTACAATATTAACTATGAACAATAAAACACTGAATATTAACAACATATGAACATCGCTTCTCTTTTACGTGAGATTTACAATATGAATTATGTACAATAAAACACTGAATATTAACAACATATGCACATCACTCCTTTTCAACGTGGGATTCACAATATTAACTATAAACAATAAAACACTGAATATTAACAACATATGAACATCGCTCTTCTTTTACATGAGATTTAAAATATTACCTATGAACAATAAAACACTGAATATTAACAACATATGACCATTCCTCCTCTTCTACGTGGGATTTACAATATTAACTATGAACAATAAAACTCTGAATATTAACAACATATTAACATCTCTCTTCTTTTACGTGAGATTTACATTATTAACTATGAACAATAAAACACGAAAAATTAACATATGAACATCACTCTTCTTTTACGTGAAATTTACATTATTAACTATGAACAATGAAACAGTGAATATTAAGAACATATGAACATCACTCCTTTTCTACGTGGGATTTAGAATATTAACTATGAACAATAAAACACTGAATATTAACAACATATGAACATTGCTCCTCTTTTACATGAGATTTACAATATTAACTATGAACAATAAAACACTGAATATTAACAACATATGAACATCACCCCTTTTCTACGTGGAATTTAGAATATTAACTATGAACAATAAAACACTGAATATTAACAACATATGAACATAACTCTTCTTTTACGTGAGATTTACAATATTAACTATGAACAATAAAACACTGAATATTAACAACATATGAACATTGCTCCTCTTTTACATGAGATTTACAATATTAACTATGAACAATAAAACACTGAATATTAACAACATATGAACATCACCCCTTTTCTACGTGGAATTTAGAATATTAACTATGAACAATAAAACACTGAATATTAACAACATATGAACAGAACTCTTCTTTTACGTCAGATTTAGAATATTAACTATGAACAATAAAACACTAATTATTAACAACATATGACCATCGCTCCTCTTCTTCGTGGGATTTACAATATTAACTATGAAAAATAAAACACTGAATATTAACAACATATGACCATCACTCCTCTTTTACGTAGAATTTACAATATTAACTATGAACAATAAAACGCTGAATATTAACAACATATGACCATCACTCCTTTTTTACGTGTCATTTAGAATATTAACTATGAACAATAAAACACTGAATATTAACAACATATGAACATCACTCCTTTTCTACGTGGGATTTACAATATTAACTATGAACAATAAAACACTGAATATTAACAACATATGACCATCGCTCGTCTTTTACGTGCCATTTAGAATATTAACTATGAACAATAAAACACTAAATATTAACAACATATGACCATCGCTCCTCTTTTACGTGGAATTTACAATATAAACTATGAACAATAAAACACTGAATATTAACAACATATGAACATCGCTCCTCTTTTACGTGGAATTTACAATATTAACTATGAACAATAAAACACTGAATATTAACAACATATGAACATTGCTCCTCTTCTTCCTGGGATTTACAATATAAACTATGAATAATAAAACACTGAATATTAACAACATATGACCATCGCTCCTCTTCTACGTGAGATTTACAAAATTAACTATGAACAATAAAACACTAAATATTAACAACATATGACCATCGCTCCTCTTCTACGTGTCATTTAGAATATTAACTATGAACAATAAAACACTGAATATTAACAACATATGACCATCACTCCTTTTTTACGTGTCATTTAGAATATTAACTATGAACAATAAAACACTGAATATTAACAACATATGAACATCACTCCTTTTCTACGTGGAATTTACAATATTAACTATGATCAATAAAACACTGAATATTAACAACATATGAACATCGCTCCTCTTTTACGTGCCATTTAGAATATTAATTATGAACAATAAAACACTGAATATTAACAACATATGAACATCAGTCCTCTTTTACGTAGAATTTACAATATTAACTATGAACAATAAAACACTGAATATTAACAACATATGACCATCGCTCCTCTTCTACATGGAATTTACAATATTAACTATGAACAATAAAACACTGAATATTAACAACATATGACCATCGCTCCTCTTTTACGTGGAATTTACAATATTAACTATGAACAATAAAACACTAAATATTACACAAAGTCAGAGATATCTTTTCTGTCGTCTTCACGTCCGTCCATCTCTGTCGCATTTTTTATTTTGATGGATCATGAAACTCGTGGCGCTCCTTTAATAATGAGCCCGCGCTCCGGGTGTCCCGGACGGAGGCTTGTCGACCGACCCGACTTCATCGCCGCAGTAGCCAAAACTTATGTCGATGACAAAAACTGGATTTCCAAGCCAAAATTGGACGTTTTGACAGAATTGTTTAGTATAGTTTAGTTTATTAAGGATCCCCATTAGTCTACACCGCAGTAGAGACTATTCTTCCTGGGGTCCAGGCAAAAAAAACAAAACATGATTACAATGCAGTACAACATGATCAAATAATAAAATGTTGTAATACAAAAATAGCAACAACAAAGAACCAAAAAAACAACAACAATAACTTTGAGTTTATGTAATAATGTTCATACCAAAGATAAAAAGAGCAATATAAATATATATATATATATATTTTTTTGCAAAAATAAAACAAAGAACCAATGGCCTAAACAATACACATTAGTGTATAAAGATTGCAGGGGGAAATGATTTATTTATTCATTTATTTATTCATTTATTTATTTATTAATTAATTAATTAATTAATTAATTAATTAATTAATTAATTAATTAATTAATTTATTTATTCATGATGCATGTTTAAATAGAAGTAAATATTGTATGTGTGTATTTTGTATCTGCTGCTTTGTAAAAAAAGAACTGATACCGATTAAAAAAAAAAGGCCGATACGATATACGTCAACGTGCCAAATATGATCCGACGTGAGCTTGTTAGTCGGCGAGGACGCTGCCTTCAAAGCCACAACGCCCCCTTAGATCATCCACGTCTTCAATGGCGCATCCAAAGGGGCGCCAAAGCAAAACAAGGCGGCCGGCTCGCCCCCCCATCCTACCCCCCCCGTCCAGACCGTCCCGCGCCGACATGAAAGGCGTCCATCTGAGATGTTTATCTCCTTCCAAGTCTGGAAGCCAAAGAGGATCAAGAGCGGGCTCTCGCCATCTGCGTCCCCTCCGCTAACGGTCAGCAGACGCCATCTTCCCCTTCACGGGAGAGAAACCATCCCGGGCGTTTGACTCCCGACTCGCTTTCCAGATGTGGCCCCCGGGGGGGTCAAAAGGGTGAGGATGAAAGTGCCAGGATGTGGCGCTTTTTTTTATCCGAGCGCAGAGCAATGGGAAAATATTTGGACTCCAGGGGCCACATTGAGAGAAAAAAAAGTGTCTGGGGGGCCCAATGTGTATAAATGATATATACACATTTAGCTGTGAAAATAATAATAAGAAAAGTCACAATGTATGATAGAATTCTAAAAACTTTATGACGGATGGCCTTCAAAAAAGCGGAATGGGATTTTACAGTTTTTTTACTGAATGGGACGCCCAAAATGTACATGAAAATGAATAAATGAGGATTTACTATATTAACTATGAACAATAAAACACTGAAAATTAACAACATATGACCATCCCTCCTCTTTTACGTGGGATTTACATTATTAACTATGAACAATAAAACACTGAATATAAACAACATATGACCATCACTCCTTTTCTACATGAAATTTACAATATTAACTGTGAACAATAAAACACTGAATATTGAGAACATAGCTCCTCTTTCACGTGGGATTTACAATATTAACTATGAACAATAAAACACAGAATATTAACAACATATGAACATCGCTCCTCTTCTACGTGAGATTTACAATATTAACTATGAACAATAAAACACTGAATATTAACAACATATGAACATCGCTCCTTTTCTATGTGGGATTTACAATATTAACTATGAACAATAAAACACTGAATATTAACAACATATGACCATTCCTCCTCTTCTACGTGGGATTTACAATAGTAACTATGAACAATAAAACACTGAATATTAACAACATATGACCATCGCTCCTTGTCTACGTGGGATTTACATTATTAACTATGAACAATAAAACACTGAATATTAACAACATATGAACATCGCTCTTCTTTTACGTGGGATTTACAATATTAACTATGAACAATAAAACTAAATACTCACAACATATGAACATCGCTCCTCTTCTACGTGAGATTTACAATATTAATTATGAACAATACAACACTGAATATTAACAACATATGCACATCACTCCTTGTCTACGTGGGATTTACAATATTAACTATGAACAATAAAACACTGAATATTAACAACACATGAAAATCACTCTTCTTTTACGTGAGATTTACAATATTAACTATGAACAACAAAACACTGAATATTAACAACATATGACCATTCCTCTTCTTCTACGTGGGATTTACATTATTAACTATGAACAATAAAACACTGAATATTAACAACATATGAACTTCGCTCTTCTTTTACGTGGGATTTACAATATTAACTATGAACAATAAAACACTGAATATTAACCACATATGACTATTCCTCCTCTTCTACGTGGGATTTACATTATTAACTATGAACAATAAAACACTGAATATTAACAACATATGAACATCACTCCTCTTTTACGTGGGATTTACAATATTAACTATGAACAATAAAACACTGAATATTAACAACATATGAACTTCGCTCTTCTTCTACGTGGGATTTACAATATTAACTATGAACAATAAAACACTGAATATTAACAACATATGAACATCGCTCTTCTTTTACATGGGATTTACAATATTAACTATGAACAATAAAACACTGAATATTAACACCATATGAACATCACTCCTTTTCTAGGTGGGATTTAGAATATTAGCTATGAACAATAAAACACTGAATATTAACAACATATAACCATCGCTCCTCTTTTACATGGGATTTACAATATTAACTATGAACAATAAAACACTGAATATTAACAACATATGACCATTCCTCCTCTTCTACGTGGGATTTACAATATTAACTATGAACAATAAAACACTGAATATTAACAACATATGAACATCGCTCTTCTTTTACGTGGGATTTACAATATTAACTATGAACAATAAAACACTGAATATTAACACCATATGAACATCACTCCTTTTCTAGGTGGGATTTAGAATATTAGCTATGAACAATAAAACACTGAATATTAACAACATATAACCATCACTCCTCTTTTACATGGGATTTACATTATTAACTATGAACAATAAAACACTGAATATTAACAACATATGAACATTGCTCTTATTTTATGTGAGATTTACAATATTACCTATGAACAATAAAACACTGAATATTAACAACATATGACCATTCCTCCTCTTCTACGTGGGATTTACATTATTAACTATGAACAATAAAACACTGAATATTAACAACATATAACCATCGCTCCTCTTTTACATGGGATTTACAATATTAACAATGAACAATAAAACACTGAATATTAACAACATATGAACATCGCTCCTCTTTTATGTGGGATTTACATTATTAACTATGAACAATAAAACACTGAATATTAACAACACATGAACATCGCTCCTCTTTTACATAGGATTTACAATATTACCTTTGAACAATAAAACTAAATACTCACAACATATGAACATCGCTCCTCTTTTACGTGAGATTTACAATATTAATTATGAACAATAAAACACTGAATATTAACAACATATGACTATTCCTCCTCTTCTACATGGGATTTACATTATTAACTATGAACAATAAAACACTGAATATTAACAACATATGACCATCGCTCCTCTTCTACGTGAGATTTACAATATTAACTATGAACAATAAAACACTGAATATTAACAACATATGAACATCGCTCCTTTTCTATGTGGGATTTACAATATTAACAATGAACAATAAAACACTGAATATTAACAACATATGAACATCGCTCTTCTTTTACGTGGGATTTACAATATTAACTATGAACAATAAAACACTGAATATTAACAACATATGACCATTCCTCATCTTCTACGTGGGATTTACATTATTAACTATGAACAATAAAACACTGAATATTAACAACATATGAACTTCGCTCTTCTTTTACGTGAGATTTACAATATTACCTATGAATAATAAAACACTGAATATTAACAACACATGAACATCACTCTTCTTTTAGGTGAGATTTACAATATTACCTATGAACAATAAAACACTGAATATTAACAACATATGAACATCGCTCCTTTTCTATGTAGGATTTACAATATTAACTATGAACAATAAAACACTGAATATTAACAACATATGACCATCGCTCCTCTTTTACATGGGATTTACAATATTAACAATGAACAACAAACCACTGAATATTAACAACATATGAACATCGCTCCTTGTCTACGTGGGATTTACATTATTAACTATGAACAATAAAACACTGAATATTAACAACATATGAACATCGTTCCTCTTTTACGTGGGATTTACAATATTAACTATGAACAATAAAACACTGAATATTAACAACATATGAACATCGCTCTTCTTTTACGTGGGATTTACAATATTAACTATGAACAATAAAACTAAATACAACATATGAACATCGCTCCTCTTCTACGTGAGATTTACAATATTAATTATGAACAATACAACACTGAATATTAACAACATATGCACATCACTCCTTTTCTACGTGGGATTTACAATATTAACTATGAACAATAAAACACTGAATATTAACAACACATGAACATCACTCTTCTTTTACGTGAGATTTACAATATTAACTATGAACAACAAAACACTGAATATTAACAACATATGAACATCGCTCCTCTTTTACGTGGGATTTACATTATTAACTATGAACAATAAAACACTGAATATTAACAACATATGAACATCACTCCTCTTTTACGTGGGATTTACAAAATTAACTATGAACAATAAAACACTGAATATTAACAACATATGAACATTGTTCTTCTTTTACGTGAGATTTACAATATTAACTATGAACAATAAAACACTGAATATTAACAACATATGACCATTCCTCCTCTTCTACGTGGGATTTACATTATTAACTATGAACAATAAAACACTGAATATTAACAACATATGAACATTGCTCCTCTTTTACATGAGATTTACAATATTAACTATGAACAATAAAACACTGAATATTAACAACATATGAACATCACCCCTTTTCTACGTGGAATTTAGAATATTAACTATGAACAATAAAACACTGAATATTAACAACATATGAACATCACTCCTCTTTTACGTGGGATTTACAATATTAACTATGAACAATAAAACACTGAATATTAACAACATATGAACATCGCTCCTTTTCTATGTGGGATTTACAATATTAACTATGAACAATAAAACACTGAATATTAACAACATATAACCATCGCTCCTCTTTTACATGGGATTTACAATATTAACAATGAACAATAAAACACTGAATATTAACAACATATGAACATTGCTCTTCTTTTACGTGAGATTTACAATATTACCTATGAACAATAAAACACTGAATACTAACAACATATGACCATTCCTCCTCTTCTACGTGGGATTTACATTATTAACTATGAACAATAAAACACTGAATATTAACAACATATGAACATCGCTCTTCTTTTACGTGGGATTTACAATATTAACTATGAACAATAAAACACTGAATATTAACACCATATGAACATCACTCCTTTTCTAGGTGGGATTTAGAATATTAGCTATGAACAATAAAACACTGAATATTAACAACATATAACCATCGCTCCTCTTTTACATGGGATTTACAATATTAACAATGAACAATAAAACACTGAATATTAACAACATATGACCATCTCTCCTCTTCTACGTGAGATTTACAATATTAACTATGAACAATAAAACACTGAATATTAACAACATATGAATATCGCTCCTTTTCTATGTGGGATTTACATTATTAACTATGAACAATAAAACACTGAATATTAACAACATATGAACATCGCTCTTCTTTTACGTGAGATTTACAATATTACCAATGAACAATAAAACACTGAATATTAACAACATATGACCATTCCTCCTCTTCTACGTGGGATTTACATTATTAACTATGAACAATAAAACACTGAATATTAACAACATATGAACATCGCTCTTCTTTTACGTGGGATTTACAATATTAACTATGAACAATAAAACTAAATACTCACAACATATGAACATCGCTCCTCTTCTATGTGAGATTTACAATATTAATTATGAACAATACAACACTGAATATTAACAACATATGCACATCACTCCTTTTTTACGTGGGATTTAAAATATTAACTAGGAACAATAAAACACTGAATATTAACAACATATGAACATCGTTCCTCTTTTACGTGGGATTTACTATATTAACTATGAACAATAAAACACTGAATATTAACAACATATGAACATCGCTCCTTTTCTGTGGGATTTACAATATTAACTATGAACAATAAAACACTGAATATTAACAACATATGACCATCGCTCCTTTTCTATGTGGGATTTACAATATTAACTATGAACAATAAAACACTGAATATTAACAACATATGACCATTCCTCCTCTTCTACGTGGAATTTACATTATTAACTATGAACAATAAAACACTGAATTTTATCAACATATGCACATCACTCCTCTTTTACGTAGGATTTACATTATTAACTATGAACAACAAAACACTGAATATTAACAACATATGAACATCGTTCCTCTTTTACGTGGGATTTACTATATTAACTATGAACAATAACACACTGAATATTAACAACATATGAACATCGCTCCTTTTCTGTGGGATTTACAATATTAACTATGAACAATAAAACACTGAATATTAACAACATATGACCATCGCTCCTCTTCTACGTGAGATTTACAATATTAATTATGAACAATAAAACACTGAATATTAACAACATATGCACATCACTCCTTTTCTACGTGGGATTTAAAATATTAACTATGAACAATAAAACACTGAATATTAACAACATATGAACATCGCTCCTCTTTTACGTGGGATTTAAAATATTAACTATGAACAATAAAACACTGAATATTAACAACATATGAACATCGCTCCTTTTCTACGTGGGATTTACATTATTAACTATGAACAATAAAACACTGAATATTAACAACATATGAACATTGCTCTTCTTTTACGTGAGATTTACAATATTACCTATGAACAATAAAACACTGAATATTAACAACATATGACCATCGCCCCTCTTCTACGTGGGATTTACAATATTAACTATGAACAATAAAACACTGAATATTAACAACGTATGAACATCGCTCCTCTTTTACGGGAGATTTCCAATGCTACCTATGAACAATAAAACACTGAATAGTAACACCATATGAACATCGCTCCTCTTTTACGTGGAATTTACAATATCAACTACGTATGAACAATAAAACACTGAATATTAACAACATATGACCATCGCCCCTCTTCTAGGTGGGATTTACACGATTAACCATGAACAATAAAACACTGAATAGTTACCATTTTAACTATGAACAATAAAACACTGAATATTAACAACAAATGAACATATTTTACTTCTCAGACCGGCTCCTCGATAGTTGTGTATATTTTACAATCAAGCAAAACACATCAAAAATGTAACAAACAGCAAAATATGAATGCAAAGTGTAATAAACACCTACAATATAATATATTATCACTTTTATGCAGAAATGTGTTGTAATTTAAAAACATCACTGCACATCATAATGGCGGTTTTGATGTTAGAGGTCTAACAAAATAATGTAGAACGTCCGAGGGGCCGGATTGCAAATCTTAATGGGCCGCATGTGGCCCGCGGGCCGTATTTTGCCCAGGTCTGTGCGAGGGGGGGCCCCGCCG
>NC_084554.2:51482500-51487500 GCF_033978685.3 Nerophis lumbriciformis
CCATGTTATGATACATGTTCACATTATTTATTGACTGTATCTAAAAAAGATAAAAATATATTTTTATTTAAATGAAGATATGAAATAATCCTAAATGAAATACGATGACTTGGTTTATATTATTGTATATACCAGGGCAGGGGTCACCAACGCGGTGCCCGCGGTCACCAGGTAGCCCGTAAGGACCAGATCAGTCGCCCGCTGGCCTGTTCTAAAAATAGCTCAAAGAGCAGCACTTACCAGTGAGCTGCCTCTATTTTTTTTAATTTTATTTATTTACCAGCAAGCTGGTCTCGCTTTGCTCGACATTTTTAATTCTAAAAGAGACAAAATTCAAATAGAATTTGAAAATCCAAGAAAATATTTTAAAGACTTGGTCTTCACTTGGAATAAGCGGTAGAAAATGGATGGATGGGTCTTCACTTGTTTAAATAAATTCATTTATTTTTTTACTTTGCTTCTTATTACTTTTAGAAATACAATTTTAGAGAAAAAAATACAACCTTAAAAATGATTTTAGGATTTTTAAACAAATATACCTTTTTACCTTTTAAATGTCTTCCTCTTCTTTCCTGACAATTTAAATCAATGTTCAAGTACATTTTTTTTTATTTTTTATTGTAAAGAATAATAAATATTTTAGCTTCTGTTTTTTCGACGAAGAATATTTGTGAAATATTTCTTCAAACTTACTATGATTAAAATTCAAAAAAATTATTCTGGCAAATCTAGAAAATCTGTAGAATCAAATTTAAATCTTATTTCAAAGTATTTTGAATTTCTTTTAAAATTTTTGTTCTGGAAAATCTAGAAGAAATACTGATTTGTCTTTGTTAGAAATATAGCTCGGTCCAATTTGTTAAATATTCTAACAAAGAGCAGATTGGATTTGAACCAATTTAAAACATGTCATCAAAATTCTAAAATTTATCTTAATCAGGAAAAATGACTAATGATGTTCCATAAATTCTCTTTTAAATTTTTTCCAAAAGATTCAAATAAGCTAGTTTTTCTCTTCTTTTTGTCGGTTGAATTTTGAATTATAAAGAGTCAAAATTGAAGATAAACTATGTTTCAAAATTGTATTTTAAATTTTTTCGTGTTTTCTCCTCTTTTAAACCGTTCAATTAAGTGTTTTTTTCATCATTTATTCTCTACAAAAAAACCTTCCGTAAAAGGAAAAAAAAATGTACGACGGAATGACAGACATAAATACCCATTTTTTTTATATATATAAATGTATTTATTTAGCTATTCTTGTTTAAATCACACTTACGTGTAACTTACAAATGACAATATATTTATTTATTTAAGTGTGTATCAAACTGGTAGCCCTTCGCATTAATCAGTACCCAAGAAGTAGTTTTTGGTTTCAAAAAGGTTGGTGACCCCTGTACTAGAGCATGACGCCTCATCAACCCATCACTAGTAAACACGCTACATGACGGAAAAGGGGAGGACTTAAAGGGGCGCCTTGAGGAACGCCTCGGTTACGTAAACATTTCCTTTCTGCCTTGATATTATAATCACAGGAAGTTACATTTAGATTAAATATTATTCCCCTGCTCCTTATTTTCCATTAGTCATACAAACGTCATAAACTATCAATATCGACATATTTATTAATAATATTCAAACAATTACTGCATGACAAAAAATCCTTTCCATAGTTAAATAAGAGTTAAAGGGCAAAATAATGTTACACAGACGTTATTTCTCTATGTTTACATTCTTACACGTTGCACTATTTTCTTACACTTTTATGAAGCATTTTAAACACATTCCTTATTTTTAGGAGCTTATTGTTAAGTGTTGAATGTGATTTTACTATTTTGTTGACATTTCCTTTCTGCCTTGATAGCTGAGGGATTATAATCACATTTCAAATACATATTATTCTCCTGCTCCTTATTTTCCATTAGTCATACAAATGTCATAAACTATCAATATCGACATATTTATTAATAATATTCAAACAATTACTGCATACCAAAAACATCCTTCCCATAGTTAAATAAGAATAAAAGGGCAAAATAATGTTACACAGACGTTATTTCTCTATGTTTACATTTTCACACGTTGCACTATTTTCTTACACTTTTATGAAGCATTTCTTACGCATTCCTTATTTTTAGGAGTTTATTGTTAAGTGTTGAATGTGATTTTACTATTTTGTTGACATTTCCTTTCTGCCCTGATAGCTGAGGGATTATAATCACATTTCAAATACATATTATTCTCCTGCTCCTTATTTTCCATTAGTCATACAAATGTCATAAACTATCAATATCGGCATATTTATTAATAATATTTAAACAATTACTGCATAACAAAAACATCCTTCCCATAGTTAAATAAGAGTAAAAGGGCAAAATAATGTTACACAGACGTTATTTCTCTATGTTTACATTTTCACACGTTGCACTATTTTCTTACACTTTTATGAAGCATTTCATACACATTCCTTATTTTTAGGAGTTTATTGTTAAGTGTTGAATGTGATTTTACTATTTTGTTGACATTTCCTTTCTGCCTTGATATCTGAGGGATTATAATCACATTTCAAATACATATTATTCTCCTGCTCCTTATTTTCCATTAGTCATACAAATGTCATAAACTATCAATATTGACATATTTATTAATAATATTTAAACAATTACTGCATAACAAAAACATCCTTTCCATAGTTAAATAAGAGTAAAAGGGCAAAATAATGTTACACAGACGTTATTTCTCTATGTTTACATTCTTACACGTTGCACTATTTTCTTACACTTTTATGAAGCATTTCTTACACATTCCTTATTTTTAGGAGTTTATTGTTAAGTGTTGAATGTGATTTTACTATTTTGTTGACATTTCCTTTCTGCCTTGATAGCTGAGGGATTATAATCACATTTCAAATACATATTATTCTCCTGCTCCTTATTTTCCATTAGTCATACAAATGTCATAAACCATCAATATCGACATATTTATTAATAATATTCAAACAATTACTGCATAACAAAAACATCCTTCCCATAGTTAAATAAGAGTTAAAGGGCAAAATAATGTTACACAGACGTTATTTCTCTATGTTTACATTCTTACACGTTGCACTATTTTCTTACACTTTTATGAAGCATTTCTTACACATTTTTTATTTTTAGGAGTTTATTGTTAAGTGTTGATTGTGATTTTACTATTTTGTTGACATTTCCTTTCTGCCTTGATAGCTGAGGGATTATAATCACATTTCAAATACATATTATTCTCCTGCTCCTTATTTTCCATTAGTCATACAAATGTCATAAACTATCAACATCGACATATTTATTAATAATATTTCAACAATTACTGCATAACAAAAACATCCTTCCCATAGTTAAATAAGAGTAAAAGGGCAAAATAATGTTACACAGACGTTATTTCTCTATGTTTACATTTTCACACGTTGCACTATTTTCTTACACTTTTATGAAGCATTTCTTACACATTCCTTATTTTTAGGAGTTTATTGTTAAGTGTTGAATGCGATTTTACTATTTTGTTGACATTTCCTTTCTGCCTTGATAGCTGAGGGATTATAATCACATTTCAAATACATATTATTCTCCTGCTCCTTATTTTCCATTAGTCATAAAAATGTCTTAAACCATCAATATCGACATATTTATTAATACTATTCAAACAATTACTGCATAACAAAAACATCCTTCCCATAGTTAAATAAGAGTAAAAGGGCAAAATAATGTTACACAGACGTTATTTCTCTATGTTTACATTCTTACACGTTGCACTATTTTCTTACACTTTTATGAAGCATTTCTTACACATTCCTTCTTTTTAGGAGTTTATTGTTAAGTGATGAATGTGATTTTACTATTTTGTTGACATTTCCTTTCTGCCTTGATAGCTGAGGGATTATAATCACATTTCAAATACATATTATTCTCCTGCTCCTTATTTTCCATTAGTCATACAAATGTCATAAACTATCAACATCGACATATTTATTAATAATATTTAAACAATTACTGCATAACAAAAACATCCTTCCCATAGTTAAATAAGAGTATAAGGGCAAAATAATGTTACACAGACGTTATTTCTCTATGTTTACATTTTCACACATTGCACTATTTTCTTACACTTTTATGAAGCATTTCTTACACATTCCTTATTTTTATGAGTTTATTGTTAAGTGTTGAATGTGATTTTACTATTTTGTTGACATTTCCTTTCTGCCTTGATAACTGAGGGATTATAATCACATTTCAAATACATATTATTCTCCTGCTCCTTATTTTCCATTAGTCATACAAATGTCATAAACTATCAACATCGACATATTTATTAATAATATTCAAACAATTACTGCATAACAAAAACATCCTTCCCATAGTTAAATAAGAGTAAAAGGGCAAAATAATGTTACACAGACGTTATTTCTCTATGTTTACATTCTTACACGTTGCACTATTTCCTTACACTTTTATGAAGCATTTCTTACACATTCATTATTTTTAGGAGTTTATTGTTAAGTGTTGAATGTGATTTTACTATTTTGTTGACATTTCCTTTCTGCATTGATAGCTGGGGGATTATAATCACAGGAAGTTACATTTCAAATACATATTATTTTATATTATATATATAGAAAAAAAAATACAAAAAAAAGGGTATTTTATTTGAACTAAGCAAAATTATCTGCCAATAAAACAAGAAAATGTGGCTTGTCAAGACTTTCCAAAACAAGTAAAATTAACTAACCTCAATGTTTTTTTCCTTCTTTATTATGCATTTTTGGCAGGTGCGACTTATACTCCGGTGCGACTTATACTCCGAAAAATACGGTACTCATATAGTAGTACAGTTGGCACAGTACAGTGAACTGACAGTTAATATTTAAACATTTAACATTTCTTACAATTTTGAACAGAACTACACTGCAAAAAGTCAGTGTTCAAAAACAAGAAAAAAAAAAATACAAAAAAAGGGGTATTTTATTTGAA
>NC_084554.2:51492500-51552500 GCF_033978685.3 Nerophis lumbriciformis
TTTATTTTTAAAGATAACCTTTTTTTTTAATGATAAAAACACAATATATGCAATATTTTCCACAAAAAATATTTCGGAATGGAAAATTTCATAAGTAATTTAAGCCTTAAATATGTCAATAATTCATGACATAATTTTGCTTGGTTCAAGTAAAATACCCCTCATTTTTGTATTTTTTTTCTCTTGTTTTTGAACACTGACTTTTTGCAGTGTGGGGACCTGGAAAAAAAAAATCATATAGTATTAATAAATTAATAGATCAACTTCAGATCAAAGTTCAGTTCAGTTTTCATCATTGTTTATTTTTAAAGATAACCTTGTTTTTTATGATAAAAACACAATATATGCAATATTTTCCACAAAAAAATATTTCGGAATGGAACATTTCACAAGTAATTTAAGCCTTAAAAATGTCAATAATTAATGACATAATTTTGCTTAGTTCAAGTAAAATACCCCTCATTTTTGTCTTTTTTTTTTTTCTTGTTTTTGAACACTGACTTTTTGCAGTGTGGGGACCTGGAAAAAAAAATCATATAGTATTATTAAATTAATAGATCAACTTCAGATCAGAGTTCAGTTCAGTTTTCATCATTGTTTATTTTTAAAGATAACCTTGTTTGTTATAATAAAAACACAATATATGCAATATTTTTCACAAAAAATATTTCGGAATGGAAAATTTCATAAGTAATTTAAGCCTTAAATATGTCAATAATTCATGACATAATTTTTTGTTTTTTTAGTTGAAGTAAAATACCCCTCATTTTTGTATTTTTTTTTTCTTGTTTTTGAACACTGACTTTTTGCAGTGTGGGGACCTGGAAAAAAAAAATCATATAGTATTATTAAATTAATAGATCAACTTCAGATCAGAGTTCAGTTCAGTTTTCATCATTGTTTATTTTTAAAGATAACCTTGTTTGTTATAATAAAAACACAATATATGCAATATTTTTCACAAAAAATATTTCGGAATGGAAAATTTCATAAGTAATTTAAGCCTTAAATATGTCAATAATTCATGACATAATTTTTTGTTTTTTTAGTTGAAGTAAAATACCCCTCATTTTTGTATTTTTTTTTTCTTGTTTTTGAACACTGACTTTTTGCAGTGTGGGGACCTGGAAAAAAAAAATCATATAGTATTATTAAATTAATAAATCAACTTCAGATCAGAGTTCAGTTCAGTTTTCATCATTGTTTGTTTTTAAAGATAACCTTGTTTTTTATGATAAAAACACAATATATGCAATATTTTCCACAAAAACTATTTCGGAATGGAAAATTTCACAAGTTATTTAAACCTTAAATATGTCAATAATTCATGACTTTATTTTTAGTTTTTTTAGTTGAAGTAAAATACCCCTCATTTTTGTCTTTTTTTTCTCTTGTTTTTGAACACTGACTTTTTGCAGTGTGGGGACCTGGAAAAAAAAAATCATATATTATTATTGAATTAATAGATCATCTTCAGATCAGAGTTCAGTTCAGTTTTCATCATTGTTTATTTTTAAAGATATCCTTTTTTTTTTATGATAAAAACACAATATATGCAATATTTTCCACAAAAAATATTTCGGAATGGAAAATTTCACAAGTAATTTAAGCCTTAAATATGTCAATAATTAATGACATAATTTTGCTTAGTTCAAGTAAAATACCCTTCATTTTTGTATTTTTTTTGTCTTGTTTTTAAACACTACCTTTTTGAAGTGTGGGGACCTGGAAAAAAAATCATATAGTATTATTAAATTAATAGATCAACTTCAGATCAGAGTTCAGTTCAGTTTTCATCATTGTTTATTTTTAAAGATAACCTTGTTTTTCATGATAAAAACACAATATATGCAATATTTTCCACAAAAAATATTTTGGAATGGAAAATTTCATAAGTAATTTAAGCCTTAAATATGTCAATAATTCATGACATAATTTTGCTTAGTTCAAGTAAAATACCCCTCATTTTTGTATTTTTTTTTTCTTGTTTTTGAACACTGACTTTTTGCAGTGTGGGGACCTGGAAAAAAAATCATATAGTATTATTAAATCTATAGATCAACTTCAGATCAGAGTTCAGTTCAGTTTTCATCATTGTTTATTTTTAAAGATAACCTTGTTTTTTATGATACCAACAGAATATATGCAATATTTTCCACAAAAAATATTTCGGAATGGAAAATTTCACAAGTAATTTAAGCCTTAAATATGTCAATAATTCATGACATAATTTTGCTTAGTTCAAGTAAAATACCCCTCATTTTTGTATTTTTTTTTCTCTTGTTTTTGAACACTGACTTTTTGCAGTGTGGGGACCTGGGAAAAAAATCATATAGTATTATTAAATTAATAGATCAACTTCAGATCAGAGTTCAGTTCAGTTTTCATCATTGTTTATTTTTAAAGATAACCTTGTTTTTTTATGATAAAAACACAATATTTGCAATATTTTCCACAAAAAATATTTCGGAATGGAAAATTTCACAAGTAATTTAAGCCTTAAATATGTCAATAATTAATGACATAATTTTGCTTAGTTCAAGTAAAATACCCCTCATTTTTGTATTTTTTTTTTCTAGTTTTTGAACACTGACTTTTTGCAGTGTGGGGACCTGGAAAAAAAAATCATATAGTATTATTAAATTAATAGATCAACTTCAGATCAGAGTTCAGTTCAGTTTTCATCATTGTTTATTTTTAAAGATAACCTTGTTTTTTATGATTAAAAACACAATATATGCAATATTTTCCACAAAAAATATTTCGAAATGGAAAATTTCACAAGTAATTTAAGCCTTAAATATGTCAATAATTCATGACATAATTTTGCTTAGTTCAAGTAAAATACCCCTCATTTTTGTCTTTTTTTTTCTTGTTTTTGAACACTGACTTTTTGCAGTGTGGGGACCTGGAAAAAAAAAATCATATAGTATTATTTAATTAATAGATCAACTTCAGATCAGAGTTCAGTTCAGTTTTCATCATTGTTTATTTTTAAAGATAACCTTGTTTTTTATGATAAAAACACAATATATGCAATATTTTCCACAAAAAAATATTTCGGAATTGAAAATTTCACAAGTAATTTAAGCCTTAAATATGTCAATAATTAATGACATAATTTTGCTTAGTTCAAGTAAAATACCCCTCATTTTTGTATTTGTTTTCTTGTTTTTGAACACTGACTTTTTGCAGTGTGGGGATCTGGAAAAAAAAACATATAGTATTATTAAATTAATAGATCAACTTCAGATCAAAATTCAGTTCAGTTTTCATCATTGTTTATTTTTAAAGATAACATTTTTTTTCATGATAAAAACACAATATATGCAATATTTTCCACAAAAAAATATTTCGGAATGGAAAATTTCACAAGTAATTTAAGCCTTAAAAATGTCAATAATTCATGACATAATTTTTAGTTAATTTAGTTGAAGTAAAATACCCCTCATTTTTGTATTTTTTTTTTCTTGTTTTTGAACACTGACTTTTTGCAGTGTGGGGACCTGGAAAAAAAATCATATAGTATTATTAAATTAATAGATCAACTTCAGATCAGAGTTCAGTTCAGTTTTCATCATTGTTTATTTTTAAAGATAACCTTGTTTTTTTATGATAAAAACACAATATATGCAATATTTTCCACAAAAAAATATTTCGGAATGGAAAATTTCACAAGTAATTTAAGCCTTAAATATGTCAATAATTCATGACATAATTTTGCTTAGTTCAAGTAAAATACCCCTCATTTTTGTATTTTTTTTTCTTGTTTTTGAACACTGACTTTTTGCAGTGTGGGGACCTGGAAAAAAAAATCATATAGTATTATTAAATTAATAGATCAACTTCAGATCAGAGTTCAGTTCAGTTTTCATCATTGTTTATTTTTAAAGATAACCTTGTTTTTTATGATAAAAACACAATATATGCAATATTTTCCACAAAAAATATTTCGGAATGGAAAATTTCACAAGTAATTTAAGCCTTAAATATGTCAATAATTCATGACATAATTTTGCTTAGTTCAAGTAAAATACCCCTCATTTTTGTATTTTTGTTTTTTGTTTTTGAACACTGACTTTTTGCAGTGTGGGGACCTGGAAAAAAAAATCATATAGTATTATTAAATTAATAGATCAACTTCAGATCAGAGTTCACTTCAGTTTTCATCATTGTTTATTTTTAAAGATAACCTTGTTTTTTATGATAAAAACACAATATATGCAATATTTTCCACAAAAAATATTTCGGAATGGAAAATTTCACAAGTAATTTAAGCCTTAAATATGTCAATAATTAATGACATAATTTTGCTTAGTTCAAGTAAAATACCCCGAATTTTTGTATATTTTTTTTCTTGTTTTTGAACACTGACTTTTTGCAGTGTGGGGACCTGGGAAAAAAAATCATATAGTATTATTAAATTAATAGATCAACTTCAGATCAGAGTTCAGTTCAGTTTTCATCATTGTTTATTTTTAAAGATAACCTTGTTTTTCATGATAAAAACACAATATATGCAATATTTTCCACAAAAAAATATTTCGGAATGGAAAATTTCACAAGTAATTTAAGCCTTATAAATGTCAATAATTCATGACATAATTTTGCTTAATTCAAGTAAAATACCCCTCATTTTTGTATTTTTTTTTTCTTGTTTTTGAACACTGACTTTTTGCAGTGTAGCATTTTAAAACTCTGCCATACTCAATTGCATCTATTTGACTGATGAACATGAACACATCATTTCATCATAAAGTATAAAGAACCACAAATGAAGATAATAATAATTATAGATTTTATTTGTAAAAAGGCACTTTATATTGAGTAAACAATCTCAAAGTGCTACAGTGTATTAAAAAATAAAATAAAATAAAAAGATAATAAAGAAATAAATAAAAATAAAAACTATAACAGCCAAATAGCTATAACAAGTATGCCTATATCTAAAAAACAAAGTCGTTTTTAAAAATAAGGGTTTTTAAGCCTTTTTTAAAAGCATCCACAGTCTGTGGTGCCCTCAGGTGGTCAGGGAGAGCGTTCCACAGACTGGGAGCGGCGTAGCTTTGTCCTCGGAGGTTGTAGGAGGTTAGCCTGTCCAGAGCGGAGGTGTCGTGTGGAGGATTTGGGGGGTGAGCAGTTCTTTGATAGATATATTACTATCAACCTCAACATGTAAGTGTAAAAACATTTGTATATTTTCAGAATGTGCTCGGTCTATTTTTTTAAACAAAGCAAACAATCTGAAGTTGTCTTTATTCTTAAGTTATCCTGCCATGATTTTGTCGATTTCTTTGAGCTAAAATGGAAAATCGGTGCTACTTCAATTGAATAAAAAGCCATTGAAGGATTGTTGACACACGTAATTAATCTCTATGAATATTCATGTGTTCACTTCTTGGGGTATTGCGCAACGTCTGCAATATTCAAAGGGAACGTCCCGAGCGTCATTCATCATCCTAACGTCTCCGTCAACTTTTTATTAAGTCGCCCGTCTTTCATGATGATTGTTGATAATCGTCAGCAGCTGCCCGTCCCTCTTTCTTCTTCTGTCGCGACATATCCGCCCTCCAAATGTCTGAAAGTGTGATGGATCCCGCCGACAAAGAGGTCAAGGGTGAAATGTGGATTAGCCGATTAGGTTACCGAGGAACAAAAAAATGGCTTCCGTTCCTCTCCCGCCGTCTTCTCCGCCGCTTTCTCCTCGCTCTTCTGCCCCGCGCCATCTTTCAACAATTATGCAAATACAGTATGGAGACTCATTAGGGACAGATGGTGCGGGCGCTGTTGATTATTTGTTCAACCTAATGCTGTCTTTCAGCAATTTCTTCTGTGCCGCGGTACACCACTCCACCAGCAGAGGCGCTGTTGGTTGAGTCCCAACACGGTGTGTGTGTCAGTTGAGTCCCAACACGGTGTGTGTCAGTTGAGTCCCAACACGGTGTGTGTCAGTTGAGTCCCAACAAGGTGTGTGTCAGTTGAGTTCCAACAAGGTGTGTGTGAGTTGAGTCCCAACACGGTGTGTGTCAGTTGTGTGTCAGGCACCAAGTCAGGCAGAAAAGTGTATCACCTCATAAGTGTTTTGTATCGGTCCATATCGATAATTATTAGGGGTGTCAAACTAAATAGATTTTCAGATTAATTGCGGTTCTTAATTGATTATAAAAAAAAAAAATATATATATATATGTATATATATATGTATTTTTTTTTTTATATCCATCCATCCATCCATTTTTTACCGCTTGTCCCTTTTGGGGTCGTGGGGCGTTGCTGGAGCCTATCTAAAAAAAATCAAAAATCTAAATATATTAAAAAAATCAACAATTGAAAAAATCAAAAATCTATATATATTAAATAAAACCAACATATTTAAACAAACAATTGTTTAAATATGTATATACGTATATACATATATGTATGTATGTGTATATATATATATATATAAATAAATAAAAAAACATAGCTATATATATATATATATATATATATATATATAATCGATTTTTGATTAAAAACATATAAATAAATATAATAAATATATATATATATATATATATATATACATATATATATATATATATATATATATATATATATATATATATATATATATATATATGTGTATATATATGTATATATATGTGTATATATGTATGTGTATATATATACATACAGTATATATATAGTATATATGTATGTATACATTTATATATATTATGTAAATATAATGTATATATATATTAATATATATATGTATGTGTATATATATACATACAGTATATATATAGTATATATATGTATGTATATATTTATATATATTATGTAAATATAATGTATATATATATTAATATATATATATGTATATATATATATATATATATATATATATATATATTTTTTTTTATTATCTATTAAGAACCACGAAAAAAAGACATATATATATATATATATATATATATATATCAAATTATCAAATTAATCGTTAGTTGCAGCCCTAATATATATATATATATATATATATATATATATATATATATATATATATATATATATATATATATATATATATATATATATATATATATATATATGTCACGACTTGATCGTGGGAGTTTGCTTTTCCAGGATGCAACGGAATAAATGAAAGCGCGCACAGTGGCGGAGAATAAACTATGAAATTAAACAAAACTTGCAAACTACGACTTGAATAAAGAAAACTTACTTGGCATGGACAAAAAAGGAGCAGCGTGAACATGGACATGAAACAATGGACAGAGCATAAATGTGGTGTGAGGTCGTCAGGACGAACAACAGAAAATGAATGAACTTAAATACTTATGGACATGATTAACAACAGGTGCGTGACTCAAAACAGGTGCGTGACATGACAGGTGAAACTAATGGGTAACTATGGTGACAAAACAAAACAAAAGTGCACAAAAAGTCCAAAAATAAAACCTGATCACACAGACATGACAAAATATATATATATATATATATATATATATATATATATATATATATATATATATATATATATATATATATATATATATATATATATATATATATTAGGGCTGCAACTAACGATTAATTTGATAATCTATTAATCTGTCAATTATTACTACGATTAATCGATTAATAATCGGATAAAAGAGACAAACTACATTTCTATCCTTTCCAGAATTTTATTGAAAAAAAAAAACAGCATACTGGCGCCATGTTCTTTCAACTTGCCAAATAAAACAAGGAAAATGTTACAAAAATGCACACTTTTGACAAATTGATAAAAAATTAAATGATAAATGATAAATGGGTTATACTTGTATAGCGCTTTTCTACCTTCAAGGTACTCATAGCGCTTTGACACTACTTCCACATTTATCCATTCACACACACATTCACACACTGATGGCGGGAGCTGCCATGCAAGGCGCTAACCAGCACCCATCAGGAGCAAGGGGTGAAGTGTCTTGCTCAGGACACAACGGACGTGACTAGGATGGTAGAAGGTGGGGATTGAACCCCAGTAACCAGCAACCCTCCGATTGCTGGCACGGCCACTCTACCAACTTCGCGTGGCGTGGCTTCCAAGTTAAAACGTTTGAACACCCCTGATGTAGAAATATAAGCGTTTGATAAAAAAATTACGAATAAAATATGTCTATATTCATTTGGCCCCCACACGCTTAAATGTATTCAATGTGCGGCCCTCAGTGTGTACAGTGGTTTTAAACTCGGATGGTGTCAAGTCCTGAGTCCCCTGACAAAAAAAGCCATCCCAGCAGAGTGGCAACAAGTCAATGAAAGGCGACTCCATTGAGGATGGCGTCTTTGTCCGCCACACAGAGCCCCGACTCTCTGATTGGATTATTGCTGCCCGCATGAAGAGCGTCATTAAAGTGCAGCGCTCCTCGCCACGCTAGCATGCCGCCGCCAGATGAAAAGACGCACGTTTTCCAGGCCCTTCACAAAGTTAGCGCGGCGGTGAAAAGATTTGACATCAATCCCGGCAAAAACACAAGAGGGGGGTGGGGGGGGCGAGTGAAAGCGGCCATTGTGGCGGCCCAAACATCCATCATGCTCAATACTTAGCAAAAACAATGACTTGCTTTGTCCGCCTCTCAAACCGCACTCGTGACGGCCTTCACCTTGTCAATCGCCGTGCCTCAAAATAGATCCGGCAAATCAGACTTAAAACTGCCGCCTGTTGCTAGGCAGCCCGCCTCTCTGGACATGCCGCTTGGTTTCTCTTTCACTTGCTCGCTGAAAGGACTCTGCAACAACGTGGCTTCCAGGATAATTGGGGGGGAACTTCCCCGAGAGTCTTTTACTTTTGCTAACTTTTAATAATAATAATAATATATTTTATTTGTGTAAAAAATCACTTTATATTGAGCAAACAACCTCAAAGTGCTACAGTGTATTAAACAAAATTAAATAAAAAGATATTAAAAATTAAAATTAGAACAGCCTAATAGCTAGAACTAGCATGTATCTAAAAAAAAAGGCTTCTTTAAAAATAAGCCTTTTTTAAAAACATTCACAGTCTGTGGTGCCCTCAGGTGGTCAGGGAAAGCACATTTCGGACAAGATGGTGAAACTTTTGGAATAATCAGACCATCAGGTATATTTAAAAAAGACTCGCGGGCCAAATTGAAGACACCCCCTGCTCTAAATCAACTTCAGGTCTCGCTGTCAATATACATTTTATTTATGTATTTGTATACCATTTTTGTCAAAATCCTGTTTTTTTTATGGCAAACACAAAAATGCAATAATTTCCCACAAAAAAATGTTCAAAATTGAATATTTGATGTGCAGTAATTGGAGCCTTAAATATGTCAATACTTCATAACATTGATTTTTATTCATTATTATTTTTTGAGCAAAGACATTTTTTTTATTTATTTTTTTATTTTTATTTTTTATAATTTTTTTTTTTTTTTTTTTTTTTTTTTTTTAACGCCCCAGTAAAAATTCTGGGGGATATATTTAGTTTTACTTTAAATGTATAAGTAAACTTCAGATCTATCCGCAGACTACTACTTTTATTATTTTGTCATTATTTTTGTATTTTGTCTGTTTTTTTTGCCAAAGGAAACATTTTTTTTTATACGGCAAAAACACAAAACGCATTATTTGCCTAATAGCTAGAACTAGTACGCATGTATCTAAAAAAAAGGCTTCTTTAAAAAGAAGGGTTTTTAAGCCATTTTTAAAAGCATTCACAGTCTGTGGTGCCCTCAGGTGGTCAGGGAAAGCACATTTCGGACAAGATGGTGAGACTTTTGGAATAATCAGACCATCAGGTATATTTAAAAAAAAATGGTGTAAACTCTCCACGTTCCTTTTAGAACTCATGAAGACTCGCGGGCCAAATTGAAGACACCCCCTGCTCTAAATCAACTTCAGGTCTCGCTGTCAATATACATTTAATTTATGTCTTTGTATACCATTTTTGTCAAAATCCTGTTTTTTTTATGGCAAGCACAAAATATGCAATATTTTCCCACAAAAGTTTTTCAAAATGGAATATTTGATGTGCAGTAATTGGAGCATTAAATATCTCAATACTTCATAACATTGATTTTTATTCATTATAATTTTTTGAGCAATGACATTTTTTTTATTTATTTATTTGTTTTTATTTTTTATTATTTTTTTTCTTTCTTTTTTTTTTTTTTTTTTTAACGCCCCAGTAAAAATTCTGGGGGATATATTTAGTTTTACTTTAAATGTATAAGTAAACTTCAGATCTATCCGTAGACTACTACTTTTATTATTTTGTCATTATTTTTGTTTTTTGTCTGTTTTTTTTGCCAAAGGAAACATTTTTTTTTATACGGCAAAAACACAAAACGCATGATTTGCCTAATAGCTAGAACTAGTACGCATGTATCTAAAAAAAAGGCTTCTTTAAAAAGAAGGGTTTTTAAGCCATTTTTAAAAGCATTCACAGTCTGTGGTGCCCTCAGGTGGTCAGGGAAAGCACATTTTGGACAAAATGGTGAGACTTTTGGAATAATCAGACCATCAGGTATATTTAAAAAAAAATGGTTTAAACTCTCCACGTTCCTTTTAGAACTCGTGAAGACTCGCGGGCCAAATTGAAGACACCCCCTGCTCTAAATCAACTTCAGGTCTCGCTGTCAATATACATTTTATTTATGTATTTGTATACCATTTTTGTCAAAATCCTGTTTTTTTATGGCAAACACAAAAATGCAATAATTTCCCACAAAAAAATGTTCAAAATTGAATATTTGATGTGCAGTAATTGGAGCCTTAAATATCTCAATACTTCATAACATTGATTTTTATTCATTATTATTTTTTGAGCAATGACATTTATTTTTTTTTTAAATTTATTTTTATTTTTTATAATTTTTTTTCTTTCTTTTTTTTTTTTTTTTAACGCCCCAGTAAAAATTCTGGGGGATATATTTAGTTTTACTTTAAATGTATAAGTAAACTTCAGATCTATCAGTAGACTACTACTTTTATTATTTTGTCATTATTTTTGTTTTTTGTCTGTTTTTTTTTGCCAAAGGAAACATTTTTTTTTTTCGGCAAAAACACAAAACGCATTATTTGCCTAATAGCTAGAACTAGTACGCATGTATCTAAAAAAAGGCTTCTTTAAAAAGAAGGGTTTTTAAGCCATTTTTAAAAGCATTCACAGTCTGTGGTGCCCTCAGGTGGTCAGGGAAAGCACATTTCGGACAAGATGGTGAGACTTTTGGAATAATCAGACCATCAGGTATATTTAAAAAAAAATGGTTTGAACTCTCCACGTTCCTTTTAGAACTCATGAAGACTCGCGGGCCAAATTGAAGACACCCCCTGCTCTAAATCAACTTCAGGTCTCGCTGTCAATATACATTTTGTTTATGTATTTGTATACCATTTTTGTCAAAATCCTGTTTTTTTATGGCAAACACAAAATATGCAATATTTTCCCACAAAAAAATATTCAAAATTGAATATTTGATGTGCAGTAATTGGAGCATTAAATATGTCAATACTTCATAACATTGATATTTATTCATTATTATTTTTTGAGCAAAGACATTTTTTTAATTTATTTTTTATTTTTTATTTTTTATTATTTTTTTCTTTCTTTTTTTTTTTTTTTAACGCCCCAGTAAAAATTCTGGGGGATATATTTAGTTTTACTTTAAATGTATAAGTAAACTTCAGATCTATCCGTAGACTACTACTTTTATTATTTTGTCATTATTTTTGTTTTTTGTCTGTTTTTTTTGCCAAAGGAAACTTTTTTTTTTTATACGGCAAAAACACAAAACGCATTATTTGCCTAATAGCTAGAACTAGTACGCATGTATCTAAAAAAAAGGCTTCTTTAAAAAGAAGGGTTTTTAAGCCATTTTTAAAAGCATTCACAGTCTGTGGTGCCCTCAGGTGGTCAGGGAAAGCACATTTCGGACAAGATGGTGAGACTTTTGGAATAATCAGACCATCAGGTATATTTAAAAAAAAAAGGTTTAAACTCTCCACGTTCCTTTTAGAACTCATGAAGACTCGCGGGCCAAATTGAAGACACCCCCTGCTCTAAATCAACTTCAGGTCTCGCTGTCAATATACATTTTGTTTATGTATTTGTATACCATTTTTGTCAAAAACCCTGTTTTTTTATGGCAAACACAAAAATGCAATAATTTCCCACAAAAAAATGTTAAAAATGGAATATTTGATGTGCAGTAATTGGAGCCTTAAATATGTCAATACTTCATAACATTGATTTTTATTCATTATTATTTTTTGAGCAATGACATTTTTTTTTAAATTTATTTATTTATTTTATTTATTTTATTTTTTTTTTTTAACGCCCCAGTAAAAATTCTGGGGGATATATTTAGTTTTACTTTAAATGTATAAGTAAACTTCAGATCTATCCGTAGACTACTACTTTTATTATTTTGTCATTATTTTTGTTTTTTGTCTGTTTTTTTTGCCAAAGGAAACATTTTTTTTTATACGGCAAAAACACAAAACGCATTATTTGCCTAATAGCTAGAACTAGTACGCATGTATCTAAAAAAAGGCTTCTTTAAAAAGAAGGGCTTTTAAGCCTTTTTTAAAAGCATTCACAGTCTGTGGTGCCCTCAGGTGGTCAGGGAAAGCACATTTCGGACAAGATGGTGAGACTTTTGGAATAATCAGACCACCAGGTATATTAAAAAAACTGGTTTAAACTCTCCACGTTCCTTTTAGAACTCATGAAGACTCGCGGGCCAAATTGAAGACACCCCCTGCTCTAAATCAACTTCAGGTCTCGCTGTCAATATACATTTTGTTTATGTATTTGTATACCATTTTTGTCAAAATCCTGTTTTTTTATGGCAAACACAAAAATGCAATAATTTCCCACAAAAATGTTTTCAAAATTGAATATTTGATGTGCAGTAATTGGAGCCTTAAATATCTCAATACTTCATAACATTGATTTTTATTCATTATTATTTTTTGAGCAATGACATTTTAAATTTTTTTTTATTTATTTATTTATTTTTATTATTTTTTTTCTTTCTTTTTTTTTTTTTTTTTTAACGCCCCAGTAAAAATTCTGGGGGATATATTTAGTTTTACTTTAAATGTATAAGTAAACTTCAGATCTATCCGTAGACTACTACTTTTATTATTTTGTCATTATTTTTGTTTTTTGTCTGTTTTTTTTGCCAAAGGAAACATTTTTTTTTATACGGCAAAAACACAAAACACATTATTTGCCTAATAGCTAGAACTAGTACGCATGTATCTAAAAAAAGGCTTCTTTAAAAATATGTTTTTTTAAGCCTTTTTTTAAAAGCATCCACAGTCTGTGGTGCCCTCAGGTGGTCAGGGAGAGCGTTCCACAGACTGAAGAAAGTTTGATCATACTACGCCTATACTTGTCGATTGTATTGTAACATATGTCCCGCCAAGAAATCTGAGTTCAAAGAACTCCGGCTTATTAGTGATTCCCAGAGCCCCCAAAAAAGTCTGCGGGCTATAGAGCGTTTTCTATTCGGGCTCCAGTACTATGGAATGCCCTCCCGGTAACAGTTAGAGATGCTACCTCAGTAGAAGCATTTAAGTTCCATCTTAAAACTCATTTGGATTTTACGGACCCCTCTGCATCAAAAAGCCACATCAGTGTGTAAAGGATATCACCACATGGGCTCGGGAACACTTCGGAAAACCACCGTTGGTAACTACAGTCGGTCGCTACATCTGTAAGTGCAAGTTACAACTCTATTTTGCAAAGCGAACGCCATTTATCAACAACACCCAGAAACGCCTCCGGCTTCGCTGGGCCCGAGCTCATCTAAGATGGACTGATGCGAAGTGGAATAGTGTTCTGTGGTCTGACGAGTCCACATTTCAAATTGTTTTTGGCAACTGTGGACGTGGTGTCCTCCGGACCAAAGAGGAAAAGTGTAAAAGTGTAAAATGTAAAAGCCAGCGTGTGTGATGGTATGGGGGTGTATTTGTGTCCAAGACATGGGTAACTTACACATCTGTGAAGGCACCATTAATGCTGAAAGGTACACACAGCTTTTAGAGCAACATATGTTGCCATCTAAGCAACGCTTTCATGGACGCCCCTGCTTATTTCAGCAAGACAACTTCATAGTAAAAGAGTGTGGGTACTAGACTGGCCCGCCTGTACTCATTTTTTCTCTATTTATGTTAATCACATGTGAATAATGCTGTATAATAGACTGTATTTATGTTATTCACATGTGAATAATGCTGTATAATAGACTGTATTTATGTTATTCACATGTGAATAATTCTGTATAATAGACTCTATTTATGTTATTCACATGTGAATAATGCTGTATAATAGACTCTATTTAAGTTATTCACATGTGAATAATGCTGTATAATAGACTGTATTTATGTTATTCACATGTGAATAATGCTGTATAATAGCCTGTATTTATGTTATTCACATGTGAATAATGCTGTATAATAGCCTGTATTTATGTTATTCACATGTGAATAATGCTGTATAATAGACTGTATTTATGTTATTCACATGTGAATAATGCTGTATAGTAGACTGTATTTATATTATTCACATGTGAATAATGCTGTATAATAGACTGTATTTATGTTATTCACATGGGAATAATGCTGTATAATAGCCTGTATTTATATTATTCACATGTGAATAATGCTGTATAATAAACTGTATTTATGTTATTCACATGTGAATAATGCTGTATAATAGACTGTATTTATGTTATTCACATGTGAATAATGCTGTATAATAGACTGTATTTATGTTATTCACATGTGAATAATGCTGTATAATAGACTGTATTTATGTTATTCACATAAGAATAATGCTGTATAATAGACTGTATTTATGTTATTCACATGTGAATAATGCTGTATAATAGACTGTATTTATGTTATTCACATGGGAATAATGCTGTATAATAGAATGTATTTATGTTATTCACATGTGAATAATGCTGTATAATAGACTGTATTTATGTTATTCACATGTGAATAATGCTGTATAATAGACTGTATTTATGTTATTCACATGTGATTAATGCTGTATAATAGACTGTATTTATGTTATTCACATGTGAATAATGCTGTATAATAGACTGTATTTATGTTATCCACATGTGAATAATGCTGTATAATAGACTGTATTTATGTTATTCACATGTAAAAAATGCTGTATAATAGACTCTATTTATATTATTCACATGTGAATAATGTTGTATAATAGACTGCATTTATGTTATTCACATGTGAATAATGCTGTATAATAGACTGTTTTTATGTTATTCACATGGTAATAATGCTGTATAATAGACTGTATTTATGTTATTCACATGTGAATAATGCTGTATAATAGACTGTATTTATGTTATTCACATGTGAATAATGCTGTATAATAGACTGTATTTATGTTATTCACATGTGAATAATGCTGTATAATAGACTGTATTTATGTTAATCACATGTGAATAATGCTGTATAATAGCCTGTATTTATGTTATTCACATGTGAATAATGCTGTATAATAGACTGTATTTATGTTTTTCACATGTGAATAATGCTGTATAATACACTGTATTTATGTTATTCACATGTGATTAATGCTATATAATAGACTGTATTTATGTTATTCACATGTGAATAATGCTGTATAATAGACTGTATTTATGTTATCCACATGTGAATAATGCTGTATAATAGACTGTATTTATGTTATTCACATGTGAATAATGCTGTATAATAGACTGTATTTATGTTTTTCACATGTGAATAATGCTGTATAATAGACTGTATTTATGTTATTCACATGTGAACAATGCTGTATAATAGACTGTATTTATATTATTCACATGTGAATAATGCTGTATAATAGACTGTATTTATGTTATTCACATAAGAATAATGCTGTATAATAGACTGTATTTATGTTATTCACATGTAAAAAATGTTGTATAATAGACTGTATTTATGTTAATCACATTTGAATAATGCTGTATAATAGACTGTATTTATATTATCCACATGTGAATAATGCTGTATAATAGACTGTATTTATGTTATTCACATGTGAATAATGCTGTATAATAGACTGTATTTATGTCATTCACATGTGAATAATGCTGTATAATAGACTGTATTTATGTTATTCACATGTGAATAATGCTGTATAATAGACTGTATTTATGTTATTCACATGGGAATAATGCTGTATAATAGACTGTATTTATGTTATTCACATGTGAATAATGCTGTATAATAAACTGTATTTATGTTATTCACATGTAAAAAATACCCAAGTGTTTATTGTTTATTGCGAGCGAACTGTGGTGCTGAATTTCCCGCAGGGATCAATAAAGTACTTTCTATTCTATTCTATTCAATTGAATATAAGTTGAAAAGGATTTGCAAATCATTGTATTCTCTTTTTATTTACCATTTACACAAAGTGACAACTTCACTGCTTTTGGCTTTTGTGCATGTAGTAAAAATAGTACGTGTGTAGTACAAAGTAGTACGTGAGTAGTGCAAAGTAGTACGTGTGCTTTAAAAGTAGTGCAAAGTAGTACATATGCAGTACAAGTAGTAAAATGTGTGCATTGCAATCCAAAAAGCCCCAGTTAGACCCCTAAAACCTGGTCAAGGTGTTCCTGTGAGCGCTGGAATCCGGTCAAGTCAACACTACTTTGTGTCCTGTTCTTTAAGACGGAACCAATTAACGCTGGATTAGCATCCGAGCGTGTTTACAGTTGTTTGGGCCGAGCCTACAAGGTCCGGATGGGGGGCGTTTGCCGGCGAGACAGCACCAAGGAGGCCGCGTCCATTGTGAGGACGCCCCTTCTCTTATTATCAACCCTCAATCGCCGCTCGCTCGCTCGCTCGCCCCCGTAAAGCCCATCTGCCGCCGCTAATCTGGTGTCTGCGCCCGCCAGCCTCCGCCGCATTATTCTCCCGTCCCGGGCTCGGCGCAGGGATCAGCCAAAGCCCATTAAAGTAAATAATGGGCAGAAATGACAGGCTTAGCCGGGATTGGCGGGGGAAGTGGAAGACTGCGACTTTTGATTACCAGAGGAAAAAGGCGATGGCGAGGGAAGAGGGAATGACCTTAGAGCGCCGCAAAAAGTCCTCAACCTCGCCGCATTGTTAGCGCTCGTGCAAGTCTGCCCTTTTTACATCGTAAACTTGAGATATTAAACATACATGGTTCATATTCCTTTCATTTACAGTTGCTTGACTTTTTTAATCCAGCAGATGACCAATATGAAACTGTATCAGTGTCAATACAGCCAGTGAGTGTGCCATACACTCACCGAGGCCTCATTTACCCGCCAGTAGTTACCACACCGCTGGATGATGGCTATCTGAAATGCTAAGATGAAAACACGAGACATGAAAGTCGTTCCCCACCAACAAACGCCATAGCTCAATAGAACCTTGTATAGTCACATGACTGTCGGAACAACTAAGAACATTAAACACACAGAGTTATGAGTATGAGCATTCATATACGACAGCAACACTTGTTTAGTCTTTCTCGTTAAAAACAATAAAAATCAAACTAGGATTTGCAATTCCGGTAATTTTGGGAAAGGGACAACATGTTTTGTGTTCGACAAATGTGAAGAGCCGTGTGGGTGGATGGTTGGGTAAGAAATGGCGCAAGATTTTTGAGAATTTTGGGGTATTGTCCATTCATTTGAAGAGGAATTTCCTGGAAATTTAGGAAATTGGGAAAAACGGAAATTTTTGAAAATATAGATAATACCACAACTGTCCGAGATAATATGAATGGGCTGGTGTTGGAATTTTTCGAAAAGGTTGAAAAATGTTGACGTAGTAACAGTTTGAATTTTAATTGGTATTTTCGGAATTCCTAGAATTTCGGAAAAAATTGACATTTTTACGAATTTTTTTTTTTTATTTAAAACTTTTGCTGTTCCAATTAAGATGAATGTTTTGAAGGTGGAATGGTCAAAAATGGTTGAAAAATGTTGACGCAGTAACAATTTGAATTTTAATTGGGATTTTCGGAATTCCTGGAATTTCGGGAAAACAGGACATTTTTACGAAAAAAAAATATGTATACAAAAATGTTGTTGTCCCAATTAAGATGAATGTTTTGAAGGTGGAATGGTCAAAGATGGTTGAAAAATGTTGACGTAGTAACAGTTTGAATTTTAATTGGTATTTTCGGAATTCCTGGAATTTCGGGAAAACGGGACATTTTTACGAAAAAAAAAATGTATACAAGTATACAAAACTTTTGTTGTCCCAATTAAGATGAATGTTTTGAAGGTGGAATTGTAAAAAATGGTTGGAAAATGTTGACGTAGTAACAGTTTGAATTTTAATTGGTATTTTCGGAATTCCTGGAATTTCGGGAAAACTGGAATTTTTTTACGAAAAAAAAATATGTATACAAAACTTTTGTTGTCCCAATTAAGATGAATGTTTTGAAGGTGGAATGGTCAAAAATGGTTGAAAAATGTTGACGCAGTAACAATTTTAATTGGTATTTTCGGAATTCCTGGGATTTCGGGGAAACCGGAAATTTTTACGAAACAAGAAAACAATGTATACAAAACTTTTGTTGTCCCAATTAAGATGAATGTTTTGAAGAAGGAATGGTCAAAAATGGTTGACAAATGTTGATCTAGTAACAGTTTGAATTTTAAGTGGTATTTTCGGAATTCCTGGAATTTCGGGAAATTCAGAAATTCTTACGAAAAAAAAAATTGATACACAACTTTTGTTGTCCCAATTAAGATGAATGTATTGAAGGTGGAATGGTCAAAAATGGTTGAAAAATGTTGACGTAGTAACAGTTTGAATTTTAAGTGGTATTTTCGGAATTCCTGGAAATTCGAGAAAACTGTAAATTGTTTACAATTTTTATTTTTAAATTATATAAAACGTTTGTTGTCCCAATGAAGAAGAATGTTTTGAAGGTGGAATGGTCAAAAATGGTTGAAAAATGTTGACGTAGTAACAGTTTGAATTTAAATTGATATTTTCGGAATTCCTGGAATTTCGGGAAAACAGGAAATTTTTACGAAAAAAAAATATATATACAAAAATTTTGTTGTCCCAATTAGGATGAATGTTTTGAAGAAGGAATGGTCAAAAATGGTTGACAAATGTTGATGTAGTAACAGTTTGAATTTTAAGTGGTATTTTCGGAATTCCTGGAATTTCGGGAAAACGGGAAATTTTTACGAAAAAAAATATGTATACAAAAATGTTGTTGTCGCAATTAAGATGAATGTTTTGAAGGTGGAATGGTCAAAAATGGTTGATAAATGTTGACGTAGTAACAGTGTGAATTTTAATTGGTATTTTCGGAATTCCTGGAATTTTGGGAAAACCGGAAATTTTTACGAAAAAAAAAATATGCAAAACTTTTGTTGTCCTAATTAAGATTAATGTTTTGAAGGTGGAATGGTCAAAAATGGTTGACAAATGTTGACGTAGTAACAGTTTGAATTTTAATTGGTATTTTCGGAATTCCTGGAATTTCGGGAAAACGGGAAATTTATACGAAAAAAAAATATGTATACAAAAATGTTGTTGTCCCAATTAAGATGAATGTTTTGAAGGTGGAATGGTCAAAAATGGTTGAAAAATGTTGACGTAGTAACAGTTTGAATTTTAATTGGTAATTTTGAAATTCCTGGAATTTCGGGAAAACGGGAAATTTTTACGAAAAAAAAATATGTATACAAAAATGTTGTTGTGCCAATTAAGATGAATGTTTTGAAGGTGGAATGGTCAAAAATGGTTGAAAAGTGTTGACGTAGTAACAGTTTGAATTTCAATTGGTATTTTCGGAATTCCTGGAATTTCGGGAAAACCGGAATTTTTTACGAAAAAAAAAATGTATACAAAGCTTTTGTTGTCCCAATTAAGATGAATGTTTTGAAGGTGGAATGGTCAAAAATGGTTGAAAAATGTTGACGTAGTAACAGTTTGAATTTTAATAGGTATTTTCGGAATTTCGGGAAAACAGGAAATTTTTACGAAAAATAAATATGTATACAAAAATGTTGTTGTCCCAATTAAAATGAATGTTTTGAAGGTAGAATGGTCAAAAATGGTTGAAAAATGTTGACGTAGTAACAGTTTGAATTTTAATTGGTATTTTCGGAATTCCTGGAATTTTGGGAAAACGGGAAATTTTTACGAAAAAAAAAATATGTATACAAAAATGTTGTTGTCCCAATTAAGATGAATGTTTTGAAGGTGGAATGGTAAAAAATGGTTGAAAAATGTTGACGTAGTAACAGTTTGAATTTTAATTGGTATTTTCGGAATTCCTGGAATTTCGGGAAAACTGGAATTTTTTACGAAAAAAAAAATATGTATACAAAACTTTTTTTGTCCCAATTAAGATGAATGTTTTGAAGGTGGAATGGTCAAAAATGGTTGAAAAATGTTGACGTAGTAACAGTTTGAATTTTAATTGGTATTTTCCGAATTTCGGGAAAACGGGAAATTTTTACGAAAAAAAAAATGTATACAAAAATGTTGTTGTCCCAATTAAGATGAATGTTTTGAAGGTGGAATGGTCAAAAATGGTTGAAAAATGTTGACGCAGTAACAATTTTAATTTTAATTGGTATTTTCAGAATTCCTGGAATTTCGGGAAAACCGCAATGTTTTACGAAAAAAAAAAATGCATACAAAACTTTTGTTGTCCCAATTAAGATGAATGTTTTGAAGGTGGAATGGTCAAAAATGGTTGAAAAATGTTGACGTAGTAACAGTTTGAATTTTAATTGGTATTTTTGGAATTCCTGGAATTTCGGGAAAACGGGAAATTTGTACGAAAAAAAAATATGTATACAAAAATTTTGTTGTCCCAATTAAGATGAATGTTTTGAAGGTGGAATGGTCAAAAATGGTTGAAAAATGTTGACGTAGTAACAGTTTGAATTTTGATTGCTATTTTCAGAATTCCCGGAATTTCGGGACAACCGGAAATTTTTACGAAAAAAAAAAAATGATTTAAAACTTTTGCTGTTCCAATTAAGATGAATGTTTTGAAGGTGGAATGGTCACAAATGGTTGAAAAATGTTGACGCAGTAACAATTTTAATTTTAATTGATATTTTCGGAATTCCTGGAATTTCGGGAAAACCGCAATTTTTTACGAAAAAAAAAAATGCATACAAAAATGTTGTTGTCCCAATTAAGATGAATGTTTTGAAGGTGGAATGGTCAAAAATGGTTGAAAAATGTTGACGCAGTAACAATTTTAATTTTAATTGGTATTTTTGGAATTCCTGGAATTTCGGGAAAACTGCAATTTTTTACGAAAAAAAAAAAATGCATACAAAACTTTTGTTGTCCCAATTAAGATGAATGTTTTGAAGGTGGAATGGTCAAAAATGGTTGAAAAATGTTGACGCAGTAACAATTTGAAATTTAATTGGTATTTTCGGCATTCCTGGAATTTCGGGGAAACCGGACATTTTTACGAAATAAGAAAAAAATGTATACAAATCTTTTGTTGTCCCAATTAAGATGAATGTTTTGAAGGTGTAATGGTAAAAAATGGTTGAAAAATGTTGACGTAGTAACAGTTTGAATTTTAATTGGTATTTTCGGAATTCCCAGAATTTCGGGACAACTGGAAATTTTTACGAAAAAAAAAAATGTATACACAACTTTTGTTGTCCCAATTAAGATGAATGTTTTGAAGGTGGAATGGTCAAAAATGGTTGAAAAATGTTGACGTAGTAACAGTTTGAATTTTAATTGGTATTTTTGGAATTCCTGGAATTTCGGGAAAACGGGAAATTTTTACGAAAAAAAACATGTATACAACAATTTAGTAGTCCCAATTAAGATGAATGTTTTGAAGGTGGAATGGTCAAAAATGGTTGAAAAATGTTGACGTAGTAACAGTTTGAAGTTTGATTGGTATTTTAGGAATTCCTGGAATTTCGGGAAAACTGGAATTTTTTACGAAAAAAAAAATATGTATACAAAAATTTTGTTGTCCCAATTAAGATGAATGTTTTGAAGGTGGAATTGTCAAAAATGGTTGAAAAATGTTGACGTAGTAACAGTTTGAATTTTAATTGGTATTTTCGGAATTCCTGGAATTTCGGGAAAACCGGAATGTTTTACGACAAAAAAATATGTATACAAAACTTTTGTTGTCCCAATTAAGATTAATGTTTTGAAGGTGGAATGGTCAAAAATGGTTGAAAAATGTTGACGTAGTAACAGTTTGAATTTTATTTGGTATTTTCGGAATTCCTGGAATTTTGGGAAAACCGAAAATTTTTACGAAAAAAAAATATGTAAAACTTTTGTTGTCCTAATTAATATGAATGTTTTGAATGTGGAATGGTCAAAAATGGTTGACAAATGTTGACGTAGTAACAGTTTGAATTTTAATTGGTATTTTCGGAATTCCCAGAATTTCGGGACAACGGGAAATTTTTATGAAAAAAAAATATGTATACAAAACTTTTGTTGTCCCAATTAAGATGAATGTTTTGAAGGTGGAATGGTCAAAAATGGTTGAAAAATGTTGACGTAGTAACAGTTTGAATTTTAATTGGTATTTTCGGAATTCCTGGAATTTTGGGAAAACCGGAATTTTTACGAAAAAAAAATATGTAAAACTTTTGTTGTCCTAATTAAGATGAATGTTTTGAAGGTGGAATGGTCAAATATGGTTGACAAATGTTGACGTAGTAACAGTTTGAATTTTATGTGGTATTTTCGGAATTCCTGGAATTTCAGGAAAACGGGAAATTTATACGAAAAAAAAATATGTATACAAAATGTTGTTGTCCCAATTAAGATAAATGTTTTGAAGGTGGAATGGTCAAAAATGGTTGAAAAATGTTGACGTAGTAACAGTTTGAATTTTAATTGGTATTTTCGGAATTCCTGGAATTTCGGGAAAACCGGACATTTTTACGAAAAGAAAATATGTATAAAAAACGTTTGTTGTCCCAATTAAGATGAATGTTTTGAAGGTGGAATGGTCAAAAATGGTTGAAAAATGTTGACGTAGTAACAGTTTGAATTTTAATTGGTATTTTTGGAATTCCTGGAATTTTGGGAAAACCGGAAATTTTTACGAAAAAAAAAATATGTAAAATTTTTGTTGTCCTAATTAAGATGAATGTTTTGAAGGTGGAATGGTCAAAAATGGTTGACAAATGTTGACGTAGTAACAGTTTGAATTTTAATTGGTAATTTCGGAATTCCTGGAATTTCGGGAAAACGGGGAATTTTTACGAAAAATAAATATGTATACAAAAATGTTGTTGTCCCAATTAAGATGAATGTTTTGAAGGTGGAATGGTCAAAAATGGTTGACAAATGTTGACGTAGTAACAGTTTGAATTTTAATTGGTATTTTCGGAATTCCCAGAATTTCGGGACAACTGGAAATTTTTACGAAAAAAAAAAAAATGTATACAAAACTTTTGTTGTCTCAATTAAGAAGAATGTTTTGAAAGTGGAATGGTCAAAAATGGTTGAAACATGTGGACTGTGAAAACTTTCCAGGAAAGGGTGAAAATAGGGCTTTGGAAAACCGGGAAAACCTGGATTTTTTTCTGACCTTGGAAAATAATAGTTTGATTGTCCCAAGTGAGTGGAGTGTGTGGATGTTGGAACGGTTCCGATCGGTTGAGAAATGTGGAAATTGTGCAAGTTTGAAAAATGTCCCATTCATTTTCAATGTGAGAAATGTTCAATTATATACTGCATGTGTGAATGTTTGGACATTCTCCCAATAATAACAATCTTAATAATATTAATAATAAATAGTTTATAGTTTTGTGGTGTAGAATCGTATATGTGTGTGAATGTTTGGACATTCTCACAATAATAATAATAGTGATAATAATACTAATAATAATAATAATAATAATTATTATAATAATAATAATAAGAATTTAAATTTTTGGTGCATAATCTTATATACATGTATGTGTGAATGTTTGTAAATCCTCACAATAATTATAATAATAAAAATAATATTAATAAATAGTTTTGTGGTGTAGAATCTTATATGTGTGAATGTTTGGACATTCTCACAATAATAATAATAATAATAATTACATCGTTTTTTGCTGTAGAATCTAATATATGTGAATGTTTGGACATTCTCACAGTAATAATAATAATAATAATAATAATAATAATTAATAGTTTTTTGGTGTAGAATCTTATATATGTGTGAATGTTTGGACATTCTCACAATAATAATAATAATAATGAATAGTTTTTTGGTGTAGAATGTTATATACGTATGTGTGAACGTTTGGACATTCTCACAATAATAATAATAATAATAATAATAATAATAATAATGAATAGTTTCGTGGTGTATAATCGTATATATGTGTGAATGTTTGGACATTCTCACAATAATAATAATAATAACAATAATAATAATTAATATTTTTTGTGTGTAGAATTTTATATATGTGTGAATGTTTGGACATTCTCACAATAATAATAATAATAATAATAATAATTAATAGTTTTTTGGTGTATAATCTTATATATGTGTGAATGTTTAGACATTCTCACAATAATAATAATAATAATAATAATTAATATTTTTTGTGTGTAGAATTGTATATATGTGTGAATGTTTGGACATTCTCACAATAATAATAATAATAATAATAATGATAATAATAATAATAATAATAATAATAATTCATAGTTTTTTGGTGTAGAATCTTATATATGTGTGAATGTTTGGACATTCTCACAATAATAATAATAATAATAATAATGAATAGTTTTTTGGTGTAGAATCTTATATATGTGTGAATGTTTGGATATTCTCACAATAATAATAATAATAATAATAATAATAATAATTAATATTTTTTGTGTGTAGAATTGTATATATGTGTGAATGTTTGGACATTCACACAATAATAATAATAATAATAATAATGAATAGTTTTTTGGTATAGAATCTTATATATGTGTGAATGTTTGGACATTCTCACAATAATAATAATAATAATAATGAATAGTTTTGTGGTGTATAATCTTCTAATGTTTGGACTTTCTCACAATTAAAGGGAAGAAGATAAAACATATCTAAACAGTCAAATGAACATAAAATGGTTCTTGAGAAGCCAGAACAATATTGAATGTTTCTTCTGCCATGTTGTGGGTTTAAATGAAATAAATGTTTTTACAAGTACTTTTGAGCACATTCAACAAATATGACACTTTCCTCTTTTTATTCCACTACTTTTATAAGCAATCCTACTTTTTATTGACTGCAGTTTAGCGTCAAAACAGAACATTTGTTCCCTCATTTCGGTTTTGCTGGCTGAATTTTATGAAGTCATCAATTTGTGTGAATTATTGATCACACATGTTCTTGGCAAATTGTCTTCTCTAGCCTGGTCATTATTTTTTATGTCCACTGTGTTTTTGTGCACTTGAACGCTCCTCCTCCTCCGGACCTTCTTTGTGGCCTGTTGGCTGGCGTATTGTGAAAGGAGCACTTTGTCATGCTCGGCTTAAGGTCCAACAATTAAAGTGGCCTCCTGGCATCAAGTTAGTGTCAAGTTTGGCATGCAAATCACTGCTCGTGTTGGTAAAAGAGGAGAAAGGCCAGCTTTAAACACGCTGACCTTGCTAATAGTCAACTGACGTGACCAGCATCCTCTTTGTTTTCACCACTGACATATCAGGGTTCGATACTGAGTACCAGTCGTCGAGGAGGATGATAAGTCATATTTATTTGGAGTAAAAGTCATTTAAAGATGAATATTATAAGTCAACAAACATCTAGACAAGGCTTTAAGTTGTTTTTAAACATTATTTTTAGTAAAAGTGGGACCAGTAGCAGTTCTATGATCGACTTTGTAGTTGTGTCATCGGATTTGCGGCCTCATGTTTTGGACACTCGGGTGAAGAGAGGGGCGGAGCTTTCTACCGATCCCCACTTGGTGGTGAGTTGGCTGCGATGGTGGGGGAGGATGCCGGACAGACCTGGCAGGCCCAAACGCATTGTGAGGGTCTGCTGGGAACGTCTGGCAGAGTCTCCTGTCAGAGAGAGTTTCAATTCCCACCTCCGGGAGAACTTTGAACATGTCACGAGGGAGGTGCTGGACATTGAGTCCGAATGGACCATGTTCCGCGCCTCTATTGTCGAGGCGGCTGATTGGAGCTGTGGCCGCAAGGTAGTTGGTGCCTGTCGTGGCGGTAATCCTAGAACCCGTTGGTGGACACCGGCGGTGAGGGATGCCGTCAAGCTGAAGAAGGAGTCCTATCAGGTTCTTTTGGCTCATGGGACTCCTGAGGCAGCGGACAGGTACCGACAGGCCAAGCGGTGTGCGGCTTCAGCGATCGCGGAGGCAAAAACTCGGACATGGGAGGAGTTCGGGGAAGCCATGGAAAACGACTTCCGGACGGCTTCGAAGCGATTCTGGACCACCATCCGCCGCCTCAGGAAGGGGAAGCAGTGCACTACCAACACCGTGTATGGTGCGGATGGTGTTCTGCTGACCTCGACTGCGGAAGTTGTGGATCGGTGGAGGGAATACTTCGAAGACCTCCTCAATCCCACCAACACGTCTTCCTATGAGGAAGCAGTGCCTGGGGAATTCTGTGGTGGGCTCTCCTATTTCTGGGGCTGAGGTTGCTGAGGTAGTTAAAAAGCTCCTCGGTGGCAAGGCCCCGGGGGTGGATGAGATCCGCCCGGAGTTCCTTAAGGCTCTGGATGCTGTGGGGCTGTCTTGGTTGACAAGACTCTGCAGCATCGCGTGGACATCGGGGGCAGTACCTTTGGATTGGCAGACCGGGGTGGTGGTTCCTCTCTTTAAAAAGGGGAACCGGAGGGTGTGTTCTAACTATCGTGGGATCACACTCCTCAGCCTTCCCGGTAAGGTCTATTCAGGTGTACTGGAGAGGAGGCTACGCCGGATAGTCGAACCTCGGATTCAGGAGGAACAGTGTGGTTTTCGTCCTGGTCGTGGAACTGTGGACCAGCTCTATACTCTCGGCAGGGTCCTTGAGGGTGCATGGGAGTTTGCCCAACCAGTCTACATGTGCTTTGTGGACTTGGAGAAGGCATTCGACCGTGTCCCTCGGGAAGTCCTGTGGGGAGTGCTCAGAGAATATGGGGTTTCGGACTGTCTGATTGTGGCGGTCCGCTCCCTGTATGATCAGTGTCAGAGCTTGGTTCGCATTGCCGGCAGTAAGTCGGACACGTTTCCGGTGAGGGTTGGACTCCGCCAAGGCTGCCCTTTGTCACCGATTCTGTTCATAACTTTTATGGACAGAATTCTAGGCGCAGTCAAGGCGTTGAGGGGCTTCGGTTTGGTGGCTGCAGGATTAGGTCTCTGCTTTTTGCAGATGATGTGGTCCTGATGGCTTCATCTAGCCAGGATCTTCAGCTCTCACTGGATCGGTTCGCAGCTGAGTGTGAAGCGACTGGGATGAGAATCAGCACCTCCAAGTCCGAGTCCATGGTTCTCGCCCGGAAAAGGGTGGAGTGCCATCTCCGGGTTGGGGAGGAGATCTTGCCCCAAGTGGAGGAGTTCAAGTACCTCGGAGTCTTGTTCACGAGTGAGGGAAGAGTGGATCGTGAGATCGACAGGCGGATCGGTGCGGCGTCTTCAGTAATGCGGACGCTGTATCGATCCGTTGTGGTGAAGAAGGAGCTGAGCCGGAAGGCAAAGCTCTCAATTTACCGGTCGATCTACGTTCCCATCCTCACCTATGGTCATGAGCTTTGGGTTATGACCGAAAGGACAAGATCACGGGTACAAGCGGCCCAAATGAGTTTCCTCCGCCGGGTGGCGGGGCTCTCCCTTAGAGATAGGGTGAGAAGCTCTGTCATCCGGGGAGAGCTCAAAGTAAAGCCGCTGCTCCTCCACATGGAGAGGAGCCAGATGAGGTGGTTCGGGCATCTGGTCAGGATGCCACCCGAACGCCTCCCTAGGGAGTTGTTTAGGGCACGTCCGACCGGTAGGAGGCCACGAGGAAGACCCAGGACACGTTGGGAAGACTATGTCTCCCGGCTGGCCTGGGAACGCCTCGGGATCACCTGGGAGGAGCTGGACGAAGTGGCTGGGGAGAGGGAAGTCTGGGCTTCCCTGCTTAGGCTGCTGCCCGCGCGACCCGACCTCGGATAAGCGGAAGAAGATGGATGGATGGATGGATGGGACCAGTAGTGACATCATGTTAGATGTAGGGATGATGTTCGAAATCGGTTCTCCCGGTTGTTCGATAAGAAAAGAACCGATTCCATGGACTCGAATCCCTTTTTGAGAACCGGTTCCCGTTATCGAGGCCACTATAGTAAAGAAAAAGAGTTGGTTCTTTAATCAAATCCCTGGGAACGAATCCCAATTGGGCAACGTTATGCCCATTTGATTGTAGACTCTTACTGACACCTTGTGGCCATATGAAAATACTACGCGTCATTAGTTTGGGCACTTCCGGGTTGACGACGAGAAATAGACAAGTTGTGTTAGCTCTTACAAGCCTTGGAAAAGATAAGTCTGTAAGTAAACTGTTTAACTTGTTTATGTAACTCAATATTAAGGTGGTTAAGTTTGGTACTAAGATGTTTATTGAAAAACTATTTTTGTGCACTGTTTCAATGGATGTTTTGAGGACTTAAAATGGCTGCCAGTCATATATTTCCACCATCCAAATAGTTTCAACACTCAGAAGTAATTGTTTGTTTGAGTATATTTGTGTGAAGCTAATATTTACATATTGTGTATTACATTTCAGTAACTGAATCACATAGCTTATACATTTGTCATTGTGTGTATTTCAGTTTAAAAATAAAAAATAACAGTCCAGTGCAAGACAAGAGTAAAGATAGGAAAAGACAAAGCAAGATCAACAACAATAAAGAGCCTAAATGGATTAATCTGCTTTGGAACTTTATTAGACGTCTTGGATTGTTTGTTAGCTGTCTGCCTGTGTGTGTAGTTAGTATGTTCCAATAGCAGCAGAAGTGCACTTTTTGGAGAGCTGTATTATTTTCAGTTTTGTGCCCAAGGGACTGATTTTATTTAACACTATATTATTATTTATACACCTATAGTGACCACAGAGACAGGTTGTTTTTGTGTTACTGTATATATTTGATTTTCTGAAAATTCCCATTTAATAATTTTTTTAATTTAAACAGTCAATATATATATTTTTTTAAGGGGGGTAACCGTCAATATTTATTTATTTATTTAATTTTATTTTTTTCTTATAAAATAAAAGTGAGCTTTTGTTAAACCAAATATTGTGTTTTTTTTCCATATACAACAACCTATCTGGATTCAATAAGAGAATCGATAAGGAATCGGTTCGATAAGAGGATTCGATAATGGACGGCTAGAAGACGGAACAAAGCTTGTATAATTCCGGTTGAAAGCTTTAAAAGAAGTCCAAAAGCTGGCACCATAGCACAAACAATAACACACCATTTAAGTGTGTTTAATGGAAAGTATTTGCAAAGAAGAAACAATTAGCAGCACTGTTTTGTAAGCCGCAGGGGTCAAATAATAGGGAAATATTAGTGGAATTTATGGTAGTTCTTTTGTAGTTAAAAAAAAAAAAAAAAACAGGCTGATACTGATAAACGTCAAAATGCCAAATATTGGCAGCGATAATGGGAGGACTATGTCGAGCCAATAATGTTAGTTTGTGGGCATTTTTGGTGTGTAATCTTATATATGTGTGAAGGTTTGGACATTCTCGCAATAATATTAATAATAATTAATAATAATATTTTAATAATAATAATAACAAATAGTTGTTGGTGTATAATCTTATATATGTGTGAAGGTTTGGACATTCTCACAATAATAATAATAATAATAATAATAATAATAATAATAATAATAATAATAATATTAATAATAATAATAATAATAACAAATAGTTGTTGGTGTATAATCTTACATATGTGTGAAGGTTTGGACATTCTCACAATAATAACAATAATAATAATTAATAATAATATTTTAATAATTAATAATAATATTTTGATATTAATACAAATTAAAAATAATGAATGTTTGGACATTGTCACGATAAAATTAATAATAATAACAATTAATTAAAAAAATGGGTGTAGAATCTTATATATGTGTGAATGTTTGGACATTCTCATAATAATAATAATAATAATAGTAATAATAAATATATGTTTTTTGGTGTAGAATCTTATATATGTGTGAATGTTTGGACATTCTCATACTAATTAATAATAATGATAATGATAATAAGTATATAGTTTTTTGGTGTAGAATCTTATATATGTGTGAATGTTTGGACATTGTTACAATCATAATAATAATATTTTGAAAAATAGTGTTTTGGTGTACAATTTTATGTGTGAATGTTTGGACATTCTGACAGTAATAATAATAATAATTATAATAATAATAATAATAATAATAATATTTTAATGATAATAAAAAATCGTTTTTTGGTGTATAATCTTACATATGGGTGAATGTTTGGACATTCTCACAATAATAATAATAATAATTAATAATAATATTTTAATAATAATAATAACAAATAGTTTTTGGTGTATAATCTTATATATGTGTGAAGGTTTGGATATTCTCACAATAATAATAATAATCCATCCATCCATTTTCTACCGCTTAATCCCTAGTGGTTGCGTGGGGCGCTGGAGCCATAATAATAATTAATAATAATATTTTAATAATAATAATAATAACACATAGTTGTTGGTGTATAATCTTACATATGTGTGAAGGTTTGGACATTCTCAAAATAATAACAATATTAATAATTAATAATAATATTTTAATAAGTAATAGTAATATTTTAATATTAATACAAATTAAAAATAATTAATGTTTGGACATTGTCACGATAAAATTAATAATAATAACAATTAATTAAAAAAATGGGTGTAGAATCTTATATATGTGTGAATGTTTGGACATTCTCATAATAATAATAATAATAATAATAATAGTAATAATAAATATGTTTTTGTGGAGTAGAATCTTCTATATGTGTGAATGTTTGGACATTCTCATACTAATTAATACTAATGATAATGATAATAAGTATATAGTTTTTTGGTGTAGAATCTTATATATGTGTGAATGTTTGGACATTGTTACAATAATAATAATAATAATAATAATATTTTAATGATAATAACAAATCGTTTTTTGGTGTAGAATCTTATATATAGGTGAATGTTTGGACATTCTCACAATAATAATAATAATAATTAATAATAATATTTTAATAATAATAATAACACATAGTTTTTGGTGTATAATCTTATTTATGTGTGAAGGTTTGGACATTCTCACAATAATAATAATAATCCATCCATCCATTTTCTACCGCTTAATCCCAAGTGGTTGCGTGGGGCGCTGGAGCCATAATAATAATTAATAATAATATTTTAATAATAATAATAATAACACATAGTTGTTGGTGTATAATCTTACATATGTGTGAAGGTTTGGACATTCTCAAAATAATAACAATATTAATAATTAATAATAATATTTTAATAAGTAATAGTAATATTTTAATATTAATACAAATTAAAAATAATTAATGTTTGGACATTGTCACGATAAAGTTAATAATAATAACAATTAATTTAAAAAATGGGTGTAGAATCTTATATATGTGTGAATGTTTGGACATTCTCATAATAATAATAATAATAATAATACTAGTAATAATAAATATGTTTTTGTGGAGTAGAATCTTCTATATGTGTGAATGTTTGGACATTCACATACTAATTAATAATAATGATAATGATAATAAGTATATAGTTTTTTGGTGTAGAATCTTATATATGTGTGAATGTTTGGACATTGTTACAATAATAATAATAATACTTTGAAAAATAGTGTTTTGGTGTACAATTTTATGTGTGAATGTTTGGACATTCTGACAGTAATAATAATAATAATTATAATAATAATAATAATAATATTTTTGTTTTTTGGTGTATAATCTTATATATAGGTGAATGTTTGGACATTCTCACAATAATAATAATAATATTTTAATAATAGTAACAAATAGCTTGTTGGTGTATAATCTTATATATGTGTGAATGTTTGGACATTCTCACAATAATAATAATAATGATTAATAATAATATTTTAATAATAATAATAACAAATAGTTTTTGGTGTATAATCTTATATATGTGTGAAGGTTTGGGCATTCTCACAATAATAATAATAAGAATAATTAATAATAATATTTTAATAATAATAACAAATAGTTTTTGGTGTATAATCTTATATATGTGTGAAGGTTTTGACATTGTCACAATAATAATAATAATAATAATAATAAGGTTTGGACATTCTCACAATAATAACATTAATAATAATAATAATAATATTTTAATAATCAATGATAATATTTTAATATTATTACAAATTAAAAATAATTAATGTTTGGACATTGTCACGATAAAATCAATAATAATAACAATTAATGAAAAAAAATGGGTGTAGAATCTTATATATGTGTGAATGTTTGGACATTCTCATAATAATAACAATAATAATAATAATAATAATAGTAATAATAAATATATGTTTTTTGGTGTAGAATCTTATATATGTGTGAATGTTTGGACATTCTCATACTAATTAATAATAATGATAATGATAATAAGTATATAGTTTTTTTGGTGTAGAATCTTATATATGTGTGAATGTTTGGACATTGTTACAATAATAATAATAATATTTTGATAAATAGTGTTTTGGTGTACAATTTTATGTGTGTAAAAGTACCGTCCATATAAGGACCGGTGAACAAGTTAGGACCGAACAAAGTGCCGTCCATATGAGGACCGGTTTAACAAGTTAGGACCGAACAAAGTGCCGTCCATATGAGGACCGGTGAACAATTTAGGACCGAACAAAGTGCCGTCCATATGAGGACCGGTGAACAAGTTAGGACCGAACAAAGTACCGTCCATATGAGGACCGGTGAACAAGTTAGGACCGAACAAATTACCGTCCATATGAGGACCGGTGAACAAGTTAGGACCGAACAAATTACCGTCCATATGAGGACCGGTGAACAAGTTAGGACCGAACAAAGTGCCGTCCATATGAGGACCGGTGAACAAGTTAGGACCGAACAAAGTGGCGTCCATATGAAGACCGGTGAACAAGTTAGGACCGAACAAAGAACCGTCCATATGAGGACCGGTGAACAAGTTAGGACCGAACAAAGTACCGTCCATATGAGGACCGGCGAACAAGTTTGGACCGAACAAAGTACCGTCCATATAAGGACCAGTGAACAAGTTAGGACCGAACAAAGTGCCGTCCATATGAGGACCGGTGAACAAGTTAGGACCGAACAAAGTGCCGTCCATATGAGGACCGGTGAACAAGTTAGGACCGAACAAAGTACCGTCCATATGAAGACCGATGAACAAGTTAGGACCGAACAAAGTACCGTCCATATGAGGACCGGTGAACAAGTTAGGACCGAACAAATTACCGTCCATATGAGGACCGGTGAACAAGTTAGGACCGAACAAATTACTGTCCATATGAGAACCGGTGAACAAGTTAGGACCGAACAAAGTGCCGTCCATATGAGGACCGGTGAACAAGTTAGGACCGAACAAAGTGGCGTCCATATGAGGACCGGTGAACAAGTTAGGACCGAACAAAGTACCGTCCATATGAAGACCGATGAACAAATTAGGACCGAACAAAGACCGTCCATATGAGGACCGGTGAACAAGTTGGACCGAACAAAGTACCGTCCATATGAGGACCGGCGAACAAGTTAGGACCGAACAAAGTACCGTCCATATAAGGACCAGTGAACAAGTTAGGACCGAACAAAGTGCCGTCCATATGAGGACCGGTGAACAAGTTAGGACCGAACAAAGTACCGTCCATATGAGGACCGGTGAACAAGTTAGGACCGAACAAATTACCGTCCATATGAGGACCGGTGAACAAGTTAGGACCGAACAAAGTGCCGTCCATATGAGGACCGGTGAACAAGTTAGGACCGAACAAAGAACCGTCCATATGAGGACCGGTGAACAAGTTAGGACCGAACAAAGTACCGTCCATATGAGGACCGGCGAACAAGTTAGGACCGAACAAAGTACCGTCCATATAAGGACCGGTGAACAAGTTAGGACCGACCAAAGTTAGGACTGAACAAAGTACCGTCCATATAAGGACCAGTGAACAAGTTAGGACCGAACAAAGTACCGTCCATATGAGGACCGGCGAACAAGTTAGGACCGAACAAAGTACCGTCCATATAAGGACCAGTGAACAAGTTAGGACCGAACAAAGTGCCGTCCATATGAGGTCCGGTGAACAAGTTAGGACCGAACAAAGTACCGTCCATATGAGGACCGGCGAACATGTTAGGACCGAACAAAGTACTGTCCATATGAGGACCGGTGAACAAGTTAGGACCGAACAAAGTACCGTCCATATGAGGACCGGTGAACAAGTTAGGACCGAACAAAGTACCGTCCATATGAGGACTGGCGAACAAGTTAGGACCGAACAAAGTACCGTCTATATAAGGACCAGTGAACAAGTTAGGACCGAACAAAGTACCGTCCATATGAGGACCGGCGAACAAGTTAGGACCGAACAAAGTACCGTCCATATAACGACCGGTGAACAAGTTAGGACCGAACAAAGTACCGTCCATATGAGGACCGGTGAACAATTTAGGACCGAACAAAGTGCCGTCTATATGAGGACCGGTGAAAAAGTTAGGACCGAACAAAGTACCGTCCATATGAGGACCAGTGAACAAGTTAGGACCGAACAAAGTACCGTCCATATGAAGACCGATGAACAAGTTAGGACCGAACAAAGTACCGTCCATATGAGGACCGGTGAACAAGTTAGGACCGAACAAAGTACCGTCCATATGAGGACCGGTGAACAAGTTAGAACCGAACAAAGTACCGTCCATATGAGGACCGGTGAACAAGTTAGGACCGAACAAAGTGCCGTCCATATGAGGTCCGGTGAACAAGTTAGGACCGAACAAAGAACCGTCCATATGAGGACCGGTGAACAAGTTAGGACCGAACAAAGTACCGTCCATATGAGGACTGGCGAACAAGTTAGGACCGAACAAAGTACCGTCCATATAAGGACCAGTGAACAAGTTAGGACCGAACAAAGTACCATCCATATGAGGACTGGCGAACAAGTTAGGACCGAACAAAGTACCGTCCATATGAGGACCGGTGAACAAGTTAGAACCGAACAAAGTGGCGTCCATATGAGGACCGGTGAACAAGTTAGGACCGAACAAAGTACCGTCCATATGAGGACCGGTGAACAAGTTAGAACCGAACAAAGTACCGTCCATATGAGGACCGGTGAACAAGTTAGGACCGAACAAAGTGCCGTCCATATGAAGACCGGTGAACAAGTTAGGACCGAACAAAGAACCGTCCATATGAGGACCGGTGAACAAGTTAGGACCGAACAAAGTACCGTCCATATGAGGACTGGCGAACAAGTTAGGACCGAACAAAGTACCGTCCATATAAGGACCAGTGAACAAGTTAGGACCGAACAAAGTACCATCCATATGAGGACTGGCGAACAAGTTAGGACCGAACAAAGTACCGTCCATATGAGGACCGGTGAACAAGTTAGGACCGAACAAAGTGCCGTCCATATGAGGACCGGTGAACAAGTTAGGACCGAACAAAGTACCGTCCATATGAGGACCGGCGAACATGTTAGGACCAAACAAAGTACCGTCCATATGAGGACCGGTGAACAAGTTAGAACCGAACAAAGTACCGTCCATATAAGGACCAGTGAACAAGTTAGAACCGAACAAAGTGGCGTCCATATAAGGACCGGTGAACAAGTTAGGACCGAACAAAGTACCGTCCATATGAGGACCGGTGAACAAGTTAGGACCGAACAAAGTACCGTCCATATGAGGACTGGCGAACAAGTTAGGACCGAACAAAGTACCGTCCATATAAGGACCAGTGAACAAGTTAGGACCGAACAAAGTACCATCCATATGAGGACTGGCGAACAAGTTAGGACCGAACAAAGTACCGTCCATATGAGGACCGGTGAACAAGTTAGAACCGAACAAAGTGGCGTCAATATAAGGACCGGTGAACAAGTTAGGACCGAACAAAGTACCGTCCATATGAGGACCGGCGAACATGTTAGGACCAAACAAAGTACCGTCCATATGAGGACCGGTGAACAAGTTAGAACCGAACAAAGTGCCGTCCATATGAGGACCAGTGAACAAGTTAGGACCGAACAAAGTGCCGTCCATATGAGGACCAGTGAACAAGTTAGGACCGAACAAAGTGCCGTCCATATGAGGACCGGTGAAAAAGTTAGGACCGAACAAAGTACCGTCCATATGAGGACCGGTGAACAAGTTAGGACCGAACAAAGTGCCGTCCATATGAGGACCGGTGAACAATTTAGGACCGAACAAAGTACCGTCCATATGAGGACCGGTGAACAAGTTAGGACCGAACAAAGTACCGTCCATATGAGGACCGGTGAACAAGTTAGGACCGAACAAAGTGCCGTCCATATGAGGACCGGCAAACAAGTTAGGACCGAACAAAGTACCGTCCATATAAGGACCAGTGAACAAGTTAGGACCGAACAAAGTACCGTCCATAGGAGGACCGGCGAACATGTTAGGACCAAACAAAGTACCGTCCATATGAGGACCGGTGAACAAGTTAGGACCGAACAAAGTGCCGTCCATATGAGGACCGGTGAACAATTTAGGACCGAACAAAGTGCCGTCCATATGAGGACCGGTGAACAAGTTAGGACCGAACAAAGTACCGTCCATATGAGGACCGGTGAACAAGTTAGGACCGAACAAATTACCGTTCATATGTGGACCGGTGAACAAGTTAGGACCGAACAAAGTACCGTCCATATGAGGACTGGCGAACAAGTTAGGACCGAACAAAGTACCGTCCATATGAGGACCGGTGAACAAGTTAGGACCGAACAAATTACCGTCCATATGAGGACCGGTGAACAAGTTAGGACCGAACAAAGTACCGTCCATATGAGGACCGGCGAACAAGTTAGGACCGAACAAAGTACCGTCCATATGAGGACCGGTGAACAAGTTAGGACCGAACAAAGTACCGTCCATATGAGGACCGGTGAACAAGTTAGGACCGAACAAATTACCGTTCATATGTGGACCGGTGAACAAGTTAGGACCGAACAAAGTACCGTCCATATGAGGACTGGCGAACAAGTTAGGACCGAACAAAGTACCGTCCATATGAGGACCGGTGAACAAGTTAGGACCGAACAAATTACCGTCCATATGAGGACCGGTGAACAAGTTAGGACCGAACAAAGTACCGTCCATATGAGGACTGTTGAACAAGTTAGGACCGAACAAAGTGCCGTCCATATGAGGACCGGTGAACAAGTTAGGACCGAACAAAGTGGCGTCCATATGAAGACCGGTGAACAAGTTAGGACCGAACAAAGTGCCGTCCATATGAGGACCGGTGAACAAGTTAGGACCGAACAAAGTACCGTCCATATGAGGACTGGCGAACAAGTTAGGACCGAACAAAGTACCGTCCATATAAGGACCAGTGAACAAGTTAGGACCGAACAAAGTGCCGTCCATATGAGGACCGGTGAACAAGTTAGGACCGAACAAAGTACCGTCCATATGAGGACCGGTGAACAAGTTAGGACCGAACAAATTACCGTCCATATGAGGACCGGTGAACAAGTTAGGACCGAACAAAGTGCCGTCCATATGAGGACCGGTGAACAAGTTAGGACCGAACAAAGTACCGTCCATATGAGGACCGGCGAACATGTTAGGACCAAACAAAGTACCGTCCATATGAGGACCGGTGAACAAGTTAGAACCGAACAAAGTGCCGTCCATATGAGGACCAGTGAACAAGTTAGGACCGAACAAAGAACCGTCCATATGAGGACCGGTGAACAAGTTAGGACCGAACAAAGAACCGTCCATATGAGGACCGGTGAACAAGTTAGGACCGAACAAAGTACCGTCCATATGAGGACCGGCGAACATGTTAGGACCGAACAAAGTACCGTCCATATGAGGACCGGCGAACAAGTTAGGACCGAACAAAGTACCGTCCATATAAGGACCAGTGAACAAGTTAGGACCGAACAAAGTACCGTCCATATGAGGACCGGTGAACAAGTTAGGACCGAACAAAGTACCGTCCATATGAGGACCGGCGAACAAGTTAGAACCGAACAAAGTACCGTCCATATAAGGACCGGTGAACAAGTTAGGACCGAACAAAGTACCGTCCATATGAGGACCGGCGAACATGTTAGGACCGAACAAAGTACCGTCCATATGAGGACCGGTGAACAAGTTAGGACCGAACAAAGTACCGTCCATATGAGGACCGGCGAATAAGTTAGGACCGAACAAAGTGACGTCCATATAAGGACCAGTGAACAAGTTAGGACCGAACAAAGTGCCGTCCATATGAGTACCGGTGAACAAGTTAGGACCGAACAAAGTACCGTCCATATGAGGACCGGTGAACAAGTTAGGACCGAACAAATTACTGTCCATATGAGGACCGGTGAACAAGTTAGGACCGAACAAAGTGCCGTCCATATGAGGACCGGTGAACAAGTTAGGACTGAACAAAGTGGCGTCCATATGAAGACCGGTGAACAAGTTAGGACCGAACAAAGAACCGTCCATATGAGGACCGGTGAACAAGTTAGGACCGAACAAAGTACCGTCCATATGAGGACCGGCGAACAAGTTAGGACCGAACAAAGTACCGTCCATATAAGGACCAGTGAACAAGTTAGGACCGAACAAAGGGCCGTCCATATAAGGACCAGTGAACAAGTTAGGACCGAACAAAGTGCCGTCCATATGAGGACCGGCGAACATGTTAGGACCGAACAAAGTACCGTCCATATAAGGACCGGTGAACAAGTTAGGACCGAACAAAGTGCCGTCCATATGAGGACCGGTGAACAAGTTAGGACCGAACAAAGTACTGTCCATATGAGGACCGGCGAACAAGTTAGGACCGAACAAAGTACCGTCCATATGAGGACCGGTGAACAAGTTAGGACCGAACAAAGTGGCGTCCATATGTTTGGACATTCTGACAATAATAATAATAATAATTATAATAATAATATTTTAATAATAATAACAAATTGTTTTTTGGTGTATAATCCTATATATGGGTGAATGTTTGGACATTCTCACAATAATAATAATAATAATAATAATAATTGTTACAATAATAATTAAAACATTGTTTTTTGGTGTAGAATCTTATATATGTGTGAATGTTTGGACATTGTTACAATAATAATAATATTTTGAAAAATAGTGTTTTGGTGTACAATTTTATGTGTGTAAAAGTACCGTCCATATGAGGACCGGTGAACAAGTTAGGACCGAACAAAGTACCGTCCATATGAGGACCGGTGAACAAGTTAGGACCGAACAAAGTGGTGTCCATATGAGGACCGGTGAACAAGTTAGGACCGAACAAAGTGCCGTCCATATGAAGACCGGTGAACAAGTTAGGACCGAACAAAGAACCGTCCATATGAGGACCGGTGAACAAGTTAGGACCGAACAAAGTACCATCCATATGAGGACCGGCGAACAAGTTAGGACCGAACAAAGTACCGTCCATATAAGGACCAGTGAACAAGTTAGGACCGAACAAAGTGCCGTCCATATGAGGACCGGTGAACAAGTTAGGACCGAACAAAGTACCGTCCATATGAGGACCGGCGAACATGTTAGAACCGAACAAAGTGCCGTCCATATGAGGACCAGTGAACAAGTTAGGACCGAACAAAGTGCCGTCCATATGAGGACCGGTGAACAAGTTAGGACCGAACAAAGTACCGTCCATATGAGGACCGGCGAACAAGTTAGGACCGAACAAAGTACCGTCCATATAAGGACCGGTGAACAAGTTAGGACCGAACAAAGTGCCGTCCATATGAGGACCGGTGAACAAGTTAGGACCGAACAAAGTGCCGTCCATATGAGGACCGGTGAACAAGTTAGAACCGAACAAAGTGGCGTCCATATGAGGACCGGTGAACAAGTTAGGACCGAACAAATTACCGTCCATATGAGGACCGGTGAACAAGTTAGGACCGAACAAATTACCGTCCATATGAGGACCGGTGAACAAGTTAGGACCGAACAAAGTGCCGTCCATATGAGGACCGGTGAACAAGTTAGGACCGAACAAAGTGGCGTCCATATGAGGACCGGTGAACAAGTTAGGACCGAACAAAGTACCGTCCATATAAGGACCAGTGAACAAGTTAGGACCGAACAAAGTGCCATCCATATGAGGACCGGTGAACAAGTTAGGACCGAACAAAGTGGCGTCCATATGTTTGGACATTCTGACAATAATAATAATAATAATAATAATATTTTAATAATAATAACAAATCGTTTTTTGGTGTGTAATCCTATATATGGGTGAATGTTTGGACATTCTCACAATAATAATAATAATTAATAATAATAATTGTTACAATAATAATTAAAACATCGTTTTTTGGTGTAGAATCTTATATATGTGTGAATGTTTGGACATTGTCACAGTAATAATAGTTATCATAATAATAATAATAATAATAATAATAAATAGTTTTATGGCGTTGAATCAAACTGCCAAATATTTGTCAGATAATGGGAGGAATATGTGGAGGCGATGGTGTTTGTCTGGGGAAAAGACGTCAGCGTGCCAGCTGTGACTTGATGCGCTGCTATTCTGCCAGGCAGGATAACACAGAGCGCGCTTGTGTCTGCGCTCTGAAAACAAGCTTATTCCACTGGCTGGCTGGGATTCTAACAGGATCTGTCACCTCAGACAGATTATGCTTAACTACTGTAAGAAATTGCTTACACGCCTGTGAGGGAACGGGAATGCCTTCAGGAAGCGGCTGACGGGGGGGCGGGGGGGGAGTCTCTTACGGGACGGACGTCTCAGGAAGAAAGAAGTTAGCGGCGCTCATTGATCTCCCGTGCAGGACTACACCTGCACAAGTCTTCCTCTGACATGTTATTGACCCGTGTCTGCAGAGAGGTAGCACCGACGGCCTCTGGAGGAAACACTTTAGCTTCCTTAAAGAAGTGTTTAATGCTATCGACTTTTATTGTCCAGCCGGCCGCCTGAAGCCTTTTATTGAGCGCACTCTAGACATGCTCCGGAACAGAGAGCAGGGGGGAGGAGATTTGAATCCATCAAGCACGGCGGCGCTTTGAATTTCACTAAGCCTGAGCTGGGATTTCACAGTCGTACAGTAGCAGCTTCCTGTGAGTGACGGCTGTGGGCAGGAAGTGCACAACACAACCTTTACTTGCACAACTGCAGCTTCCTGTCAGGTTTGTGTTGTCTCCACTCTTCCTGCTCCTTTATACCAATCAGGCTGATGACCAACCTTGCGCTTTATAGCAGGGCTATTCCACTACATCCTATATATACATATATATATATATATAAATGATAAATGGGTTGTACTTGTATAGCGCTTTTCTACCTTCAAGGTACTCAAAGCGCTTTGACACGTCCCTATATATATATATATATATATATATATTAATTTTAATATTATATTAATATTAATATGTTTTAATATTATTATTAATTATTAATATTGTTATTATTGTGAGAATATCCAAACCTTCACACATATGTAAGATTATACACCAACAACTATTTGTTATTATTATTATTATTATTAAAATATTATTATTATTAATTATTATTATGGCTCCAGCGCCACCCGCAACCCCGAAGGGATTAAGCGGTAGAAAATGGATGGATGGATTATTATTATTATTGTGAGAATGTCCAAACCTTCACACATATATAAGATTATACACCAAAAACTATTTGTTATTATTATTATTATTAAAATATTATTATTAATTATTATTATTATTATTGTGAGAATGTCCAAACATTCACCCATATATAAGATTCTACAGCAAAAAACGATTTTTTATTATCATTAAAATATTATTATTATTATTATAATAATTACTATTATTAATATTGTCAGAATGTCCAAACATTCACACATAAAATTGTACACCAAAACACTATTTTTCAAAGTATTATTATTATCATTGTGACAATGTCCAAACATTCACACATATATAAGATTATACATCAAAAATGTATATACTTATTATCATTATATATATATATATATATATATATATATATATATATATATATATATATATATATATATATATATATACAAACCCCGTTCCATATGAGTTGGGAAATTGTGTTAGATGCATACTTGCCAACCTTGAGACCTCCGATTTCGGGAGGTGGGGCGTGGCTGCGGGCGTGGTTAAGAGGGGAGGAGTATATTGACAGCTAGAATTCACCAAGTCAAGTATTTCATACATATATATATATATATATATATATTAAAGATGCGCGGATAGGCAATTATTTCATCCGCAACCGCATCAGAAAGTCGTCAACCATCCCCCATCCACCCGATCTAACATTTGATCAGAACCGCACCCGCCAGCACCCGCCCGTTGTTATATATCTAATATAGACGATGCAAGGCATTAGTGAGGTTATAAAGCTTTTGCCTGTTAAAGAAAGGAGACTGATCCAATGCAGCACAGACATTCGCGTGCCACGCTGTCACGACCCAGACGCACACCAGTGCGCAATCATATGGGAGCCGCGCTGAGCGCACCTCCAAGCGCGTCTCGCTGCCGGCGACGGCCGGGTATGGGCCCGACGCTCCAGCGCCATCCATTTTCAGGGCTAGTTGATTCGGCAGGTGGGTTGTTACACACTCCTTAGCGGGTTCCGACTTCCATGGCCACCGTCCTGCTGTCTATATCAACCAGGGTGAGCCCCACCCCTTTCGTGAGCGCACTGCGCGCGGAGTGACCCCTGTTACGCGCCCCCGGCAACAGGGGTGGCGGGCAGGTAAGCTGCGCGGGCGGAGCGCGCGGAGTGACCCCTGTTACGAGCCCCCGGCCACGGGGGTGGCGGGCAGGTAAGCTGCTTACCTGCTGCGCGTGACGCCGGCCGCGGCGAAGGCGGACGAGGCGGGGTGTCGGTGCGGTGGGCGCGGTGGTGACCCTGGACGTGCGTCGGGCCCTTCTCGCGGATCGCCTCAGCTACGGCTCCCGGTGGGGCCCTCTCGGGGGAAGGGGCCTCGGTCCCGGACCCCGGCGAGGCGTCGGGGGCCTTCTCCGCTCCGTAAAAGTGTCCATCTCTTTTTTTTTTTTTCTTCTGTTGTGGCATATGCAGCAGGTGCCTGCTCGTTTTTCGTATGTGGGTAACAACATTTAACTATGTATATATATTTCCCAATTGGTTTAACTGCCACCCGCCTGAATCTATTTAAAATCTAATTTTTTTTTATTTCAACCGCCCGACCCGACCCGCGGATAAAATCTAATTTTTTTTAATTTCATCCGCCCGATCCACGGATAATCCGCGGACTGTTCGGTTTGCGGGCACAACCGCGGAGTCCGCGGATTATCCGCGGATCGGGCGGATGAAATTAAAAAAAATTAGATTTTATCCGCGGGTCGGGTCGGGCAGTTGAAATAAAAAAAAATTAGATTTTAAATAGATTCTCTAATATATATATATATATATATATATATATATATATATATATATATATATATATATATATATATATATATATATATATATATGTATGTGTGGGAAAAAAAATCACAAGACTATTTCATCTCTACAGGCCTGTTTCATGAGGGGGTTCCCTCAATCATCAGGAGAATCTCATACATACATATATTGCGCTCTACTACGGTATCGAGCACTATTTTTTGGATAACCTTATTAAGACATATATATATATATATATATATATATATATATATATATATATATATATATATATATATATATATATATATATATAGATATAGATATCTACATCCTGAAAATATGCAAACAAAACTGTTTAGATAATTGATACTTCAAACTTGCATAAATAAATATTAAGGAATATAACATAACTTGGCTTCTGAGAGTTTCAAAATGTAATGAATAAAATGCTAAAGTTGTTGATAAACAAGCAATTATTTTAATAATTAAATATGGTCATTTTAAATGAATTATTATGATCATTTCAAATCAATTATTTCAAATATGTTTATTTTATTGTATAATTCTATGGCTGGATGTAATAAAGAGTCACAAAAAAATAAAAATAAAAATAAATGTTGATGTTTTTAGCAAAATATAGTAAACATGTATTTATTTATTTATTTATATTATAAATACATTTATTTTTAGGTAAAATAAACATAATAATACAATTTATCTCTAGTCTGGATGATTTAGTTCTTGTCACCCTGTTGTCCTCCCGTCATGAAAAAGGGCTGTCCTCACTCAGGTCCGCATGGAGCTGGAGGGGGCGTGGCTTCCAGCCCCGGCTGAAAATCGGGAGATTTTCGGGAGAATATTTGTCCCGGGAGGTTTTCGGGAGAGGCGCTGAATTTCGGGAGTCTCCCGGGAAATTCGGGAGGGTTGGCAAGTATGGTTAGATGTAAATATAAACGGAATACAATGATTTCCAAATCCTTTTCAACCCATATTCAATTAAATGCACTACAAAGACAACATATTTGATGTTCAAACTAATAAACTTTTTCTTTTTTTTTTGCAAATAATAATTAACTTAGAATTTCATAACTGCAACACGTGTCAAAGTAGTTGGGAAAGGGCATGTTCACCACTGTGTTACATCACCTTTTCTTTTAACAACACTCAATAAACGATTGGGAACTGAGAAAACTAATTGTTGAAGCTTTGAAAGTGGAATTCTTTCCCATTCTTGTTTTATGTAGAGCTTCAGTCGTTCAACAGTCCGAGGGGTCTCCGCTGTCGTATTTTACGCTTCATAATGCGCCACGCATTTTCGATGGGAGACAGGTCTGGACTGCAGGCGGGCCAGGAAAGTACCCGCACTCTTTTACTATGAAGCCACGCTGTTGTAACACGTGCTGAATGTGGCTTGGCATTGTTTTGCTGAAATAAGCAGGGGCATCCATGAAAAAGAAGGCGCTTAGATGGCAGCATATGTTGTTCCAAAACCTGTATGTACCTTTCAGCATTAATGGTGCCTTCACAGATGTGTAAGTTACCCATGCCTTGGGCACTAATGCACCCCCATACCATCACACATGCTGGCTTTTCCACTTTGCGCCTATAACAATCCGGATGGTTCTTTTCCTCTTTGGTCCGGAGGACACGACGTCCACAGTTTCCAAAAACAATTTGAAATGTGGACTCGTCAGACCACAGAACACTTTTCCACTTTGCATGAGTCCATCTTAGATGATCTCGGGCCCAGAGAAGCCGGCGGCGTTTCTGGGTGTTGTTGATAAATGGCTTTCGCTTTGCATAGTAGAGTTATAACTTGCACTTACAAATGTAGCGACCAACTGTATTTAGTGACAGTGGTTTTCTGAAGTGTTCCTGAGCCCATGTGGTGATATCCTTTAGAGATTGATTTCGGTTTTTGATACAGTGCCGTCCGAGGGATGGAAGGTCACGGTCATTCAATGTTGGTTTCCGGCCATGCCGCTTACGTGGAGTGATTTCTCCAGATTCTCTGAACCTTTTGATGATATTATGGACCGTAGATGTTGAAATCCCTAAATTTCTTGCAATTGCACTTTGAGAAACGTTGTTCTTAAACTGTTCGACTATTTGCTCACGCAGTTGTGGACAAATGGGTGTACCTCGCCCCATCCTTTCTTGTGAAAGACTGAGCATTTTTTGGGAAGCTGTTTTTATACCCAATCATGGCACCCACCTGTTCCCAATTAGCCTGCACACCTGTGGGATGTTCCAAATAAGTGTTTGATGAGCATTCCTCAACTTTATCAGTATTTATTGCCACCTTTCCCAACTTCTTTGTCACGTGTTGCTGGCATCAAATTCTAAAGTTAATGATTATTTACAAAAAACAAAAAAAAAGTTTATTAGTTTGAACATCAAATATGTTGTCTTTGTAGCATATTCAACTGAATATGGGTTGAAAATGATTTGCAAATCATTGTATTCCGTTTATATTTACATCTAACACAATTTCCCAACTCATATGGAAATGGGGTTTGTATATATATATATATATATATATATATGTATATATATATATATATATATATATATATATACAGTATATATACAGTATACACATATATACATTTTTGTGTGTATATATATGTGGGTGTGTGTATATATGTATATGTGTTTGTGTGTGTGTGTATATATGTATATATATATATATATACAGTGGTGCAAAAAAGTATTTAGTCAGCCACCAATTGTGCAAGTTCTCCCACTTAAAATGATGACAGAGGTCTGCCATTTTCATCATAGGTACACTTCAACTGTGAGAGACAGAATGTGAAAAAAAAATCCAGGAATTCCCGTTGTAGGATTTTTAAAGAATTTATTTGTAAATTATGGTGGAAAATAAGTATTTGGTCAATAACAAAAATTCTACTCAATACTTTGTAATATAACCTTTGTTGGCAATAACAGAGGTCAAACGATTACTATAGGTCTTTACCAGGTTTGCACACACAGTAGCTGATATTTTGGCCCATTCCTCCATGCAGATCTTCTCGAGAGCAGTGATGTTTTGGGGCTGTCGCCGGGCAACACGGACTTTCAACTCCCTCCACAGATTTTCTATGGGGTTGAGGTGTGGAGACTGGCTAGGCCACTCCAGGACTTTCAAATGCTTCTTATGGAGCCACTCCTTCGTTGCCCGGGCGGTGTGTTTGGGATTATTGTCATGCTGGAAGACCCAGCCACGTTTCATCTTCAAAGCTCTCTCTGATGGAAGGAGGTTTTGGCTCAAAATCTCATGATACATGGCCCCATTCATTCTTTCCTTAACACGGATCAGTCGGCCTGTCCCCTTAGCAGAAAAACAACCCCAAAACATGATGTTTCCACCCCCATGCTTCACAGTAGGTATGGTGTTCTTGGGATGCAACTCAGTATTCTTCTTCTTCTATATATATATATATATATATATATATATATATATATATATATATATATATATATATATATATATATATATATATATATATATATATATATAGATAACCATCCTTCCATTCATGTTTATTAATAATATTATGGATATATGTGTAATGTAATTGGATATTAGTAATACGTAAAAGTCGGACTTCTGCCTTGTTTACTTCTGTGACGACCGTCTTAAAGTTTTATAATCAAGCAGTTAAAAATCCCCAAACATATATTAGGGGAGAGACTGTTTACATTTTTCCCATCATGCACTCTAATGGATTTAAATGGGAGTAACTTAGACATTTTTTCTCGTGTTCGGACGTTTTTTTATAGGCTCCACATTTGCATTTTTATTTTATTTTTTTTAATGCACCATGACTAGGGAAGGTTGTTTTGGATTGTGTCATGCAAGTAAATGCTGTGCTATGAGACTCAAGGTTCATTGACCTGATTTACTCACATTGTCCACAAGATGGCAGCATTTCGTAGCACTCAGAGACCGCCTGGTATATAAGATACACTGGAACGCTTATTGGACTCGGGGCTGGACTACAATGGTGGACTTTGCCATGTATGGATAATCTGCTGACGTCACAATTGGGGGAAAAAAAGGAAAATCGAGACAATTCCAATTGGCTTGTTTGTAGGAAGTGTGAAGAAAGTCAAGATTATTATATAAGTATGCAGATCCCAAATACACAAAGACAGGTACATTAGGAAGGGGGTTCATATGGCCCCATTTGTGGTGGTTCACCTGACACATGAAACGTGCCAAATCCCAGCAGAGGCCTCTCAAGTCCAAAGACCCGCTTTCGTCTTGCACCTCGATCTTTGTTATTGCAGCATTGGTCGGGCCCGCGTATTTTGGCAGGTGCTAGTCCTAACTGTCCCAATACTTTTGTCCAGTGATAGTCATAAGTGTCCCAATACTTTTGCCTACTTTTAGTCTGAAGTGTCCCAAGACTTTTGTCTAGTGTACCTACCTTGTCTGCATTGTGTGGGCACGTTGGTGCTTCCTGCTTTTAAGCAGCCATCTTAAAAAAAACAGCAGCGCAGCGGGTCTTTGAAGGGTCATAAAATCAAAACCGGAGCAGTTAGAAAAAAAAGCGCTTCTGTCATTGTAATCACATTGGTTCAATCTCTCTCCTGTGTTAGTTTGAAGGCGAAACGACAAACGCGCTCAGAGGAGATCGTTTTTGAAGGAAGGTGACGGGTTTTTACAAAAAATGTGTTTTGAAGGGGGAATAGCAAACTTCCTGTTGATTTTTGCTGGGGGTTGTCAATTTATGAAATGTAGGTCTAAGTGAGACCTACGTAGAGGTTTTTGTTTCATGTCTCTCCGACCTTTCCAGTGGGAGTTACAGGCAGTTTTGTCATTTCTTTCTTCCGAGGAGCAGTTTTTTCTCCGTTTTATTCAAAAATTGCTCTAGAGCGCAAATTTTAGATTTGGGGTTAGGTTTTTTCATTAGATCGCAATTTTAGCCAGTCCTGATGTGTGTGTTCAGTTTGGTGAGTTTTGAAGCATGTTAAAGGGGGTCAAATTACAGCTCAAAGAGGCAAAAGTGACTGATTTTAGTACTTTTTTGTCTTGAAGGGGGAATTGCCAACTTCCTGTTGATTTTTGCCCGAGGATATACTATTATGAAAACTAGGTCTAAGTCAGACCTACATAGAGGTTTTTGTTTCATGTCTCTCCGACCTTCCCAGTGGGAGTTACAGGCAGTTTTGTCATTTTTTTTCTTCCGAGGAGCAGTTTTTTCTCCGTTTTATTCAAAAATTGCTCTAGAGCGCAATTTTTAGATTTGGGGTTTGGTTTTTTCATTAAATCGCAATTTTAGCCAGTCCTGATGTGTGTGTTCAGTTTGGTGAGTTTTGAAGCATGTTAAGGGGGTCAAATTACAGCTCAAAGAGGCAAAAGTGACTGATTTTAGTACTTTTTTGTCTTGAAGGGGGAATTGCCAACTTCCTGTTGATTTTTGCCCGAGGATATACAATTATTAATTAAACTAGGTCTAAGTCAGACCTACGTAGAGGTTTTTGTTTCATGTCTCTCCGACCTTCCCAGTGGGAGTTACAGGCAGTTTTGTCATTTTTTTTCTTCCGAGGAGCAGTTTTTTCTCCGTTTTATTCACAAATTGCTCTAGAGCGCAATTTTTAGATTTGGGGTTAGGTTTTTTCATTAGATCGCAATTTTAGCCAGTCCTGATGTGTGTGTTCAGTTTGGTGAGTTTTGAAGCATGTTAAGGGGGTCAAATTACAGCTCAAAGAGGCAAAAGTGACTGATTTTAGTACTTTTTTGTCTTGAAGGGGGAATTGCCAACTTCCTGTTGATTTTTGCCCGAGGATATACAATTATTAATTAAACTAGGTCTAAGTCAGACCTACATAGAGGTTTTTGTTTCATGTCTCTCCGACCTTCCCAGTGGGAGTTACAGGCAGTTTTGTCATTTTTTTTCTTCCGAGGAGCAGTTTTTTCTCCGTTTTATTCAAAAATTGCTCTAGAGCGCAATTTTTAGATTTGGGGTTAGGTTTTTTCATTAGATCGCAATTTTAGCCAGTCCTGATGTGTGTGTTCAGTTTGGTGAGTTTTGAAGCATGTTAAGGGGGTCAAATTACAGCTCAAAGAGGCAAAAGTGACTGATTTTAGTACTTTTTTGTCTTGAAGGGGGAATTGCCAACTTCCTGTTGATTTTTGCGCAAGGATATACGATTATGAAAACTAGGTCTAAGTCAGACCTACATAGAGGTTTTTGTTTCATGTCTCTCCGACCTTCCCAGTGGGAGTTACAGGCAGTTTTGTCATTTTTTTTCTTCCGAGGAGCAGTTTTTTCTCCGTTTTATTCAAAAATTGCTCTAGAGCGCAATTTTTAGATTTGGGGTTAGGTTTTTTCATTAGATCGCAATTTTAGCCAGTCCTGATGTGTGTGTTCAGTTTGGTGAGTTTTGAAGCATGTTAAGGGGGTCAAAGAGGCAAAAGTGACTGATTTTAGTACTTTTTTGTCTTGAAGGGGGAATTGCCAACTTCCTGTTGATTTTTGCCCGAGGATATACAATTATGAAAACTAGGTCTAAGTCAGACCTACATAGAGGTTTTTGTTTCATGTCTCTCCGACCTTCCCAGTGGGAGTTACAGGCAGTTTTGTCATTTTTTTCTTCCGAGGAGCAGTTTTTTCTCCGTTTTATTCAGAAATTGCTCTAGAGCGCAATTTTTAGATTTGGGGTTAGGTTTTTTCATTAGATCGCAATTTTAGTCCTGATGTGTGTGTTCAGTTTGGTGAGTTTTGAAGCATGTTAAAGGGGGTCAAATTACAGCTCAAATAGGCAAAAGTGACTGATTTTAGTACTTTTTTGTCTTGAAGGGGGAATTGCCAACTTCCTATTGATTTTTGCCCGAGGATATACAATTATGAAAACTAGGTCTAAGTCGGACCTACATAGAGGTTTTTGTTTCATGTCTCTCCGACCTTCCCAGTGGGAGTTACAGGCAGTTTTGTCATTTTCTTCTTCCGAGGAGCAGTTTTTTCTCCGTTTTATTCAAAAATTGCTCTAGAGCGCAATTTTTAGATTTGGGGTGAGGTTTTTTCATTAGATCGCAATTTTAGCCAGTCATGATGTGTGTGTTCAGTTTGGTGAGTTTTGAAGCATGTTAAGGGGGTCAAAGAGGCAAAAGTGACTGATTTTAGTACTTTTTTGTCTTGAAGGGGGAATTGCCAACTTCCTGTTGATTTTTGCCCGAGGATATACAATTATGAAAACTAGGTCTAAGTCAGACCTACATAGAGGTTTTTGTTTCATGTCTCTCCGACCTTCCTAGTGGGAGTTACAGGCAGTGTAGTTTTTTTTTCCCCCTAGGGGGCGCTAGAGCGCAATTTTGAGTTTTGAGGTTTGGTTTTTTGATAAAAAGTTTTGCCGTATATTACTGATGTGTGTGTAAAATTTGGTGAGTTTTGAAGTATGTTAAGGGGGTCAAATTACAGTCCCGGTGGACCACAAAGGCACCACTGGGGGGGGTGTTGCCCCAGGAGACGCTGTGATTTCTATACCTGTTGTCACGGCGACGGAGGCAAACGGAGCTCTAACCTCAGGCTTCAGCGTGGCGCCCGGGGGCCGGATGGGGAAAATCGCCCGCTCGGATTGGACGCCGACAATTGCGGCACTTGAGGAGAGTAAACGGGGACGCGGCGGTTTTATCTCCGCCACGTCGCCTGCAAGGATCGATGACATGGATTCCGTCACGGAATGTTCTCTTAAACGCTAACATGTTTTCTTACAAGCTAATACAATTTCCAATTCCTCTCAATGATGATTGCTCCTGTCACACACCTGATAGTCCTCGCACGCACACACACACACACACACACACACACACACACACACACACACACACACACAGACACACACACACACACACACACACGTTCTTGTATTGGTTACCTTCTTGAGACCTGAGAAAAATGCCTGCCTCTTTAGGACCAGCCTTTCTAGATATATAAAGAAGTGTATTTACGACATTAATAATATATACATACTATGCAAATATAAAAAAAGCTTGTTGTGAAAAATGTGTTGGAATTTCACAAGAAAAAGGTCAGAATTTCACGATTTTGGCAGTATTATATTAAAAGTCGTCATTTTACTCAACGCAAATTTTGACAAGAAAAACGGAACATTTGCGCAATATTACGATTGAAGTTGGAATTTTACTCGAACAGTCGCAATTTTACAAGAAAAGCTTAAAATTTGGGCAATTTTATGAAAAGCGTCGTAATTTTACTCGGCAAAAGTCACAATTTTATAAGAAAAATGTAACATTTTGGCAATATTATAATAATAGTCGGAATTTTACTCAGCAAAAATGATGGCAAAAGTCGTAATTTTACTCAAAAAAACGTCACTATTTTACAAGAACAACACACACACACACACACACACACACACATTCTTGTATTTCTTACCTTCTTGAGGCCTGAGAAAAATGCCTGCCTCTTTAGGACCAGCCTTTCTAGATATATAAAATAAGTGTATTTACAACATTAATAATATATACATACTATGCAAATATAAAAAAAACTTGTTGTGAAAAATGAGTTGGAATTTCACAAGAAAAAGGTCAGAATTTCACAAGAAAAAGGTCAGAATTTCACGATTTTGGCAGTATTATATTAAAAGTCGTCATTTTACTCAACGCAAATTTTGACAAGAAAAACGGAACATTTGCGCAATATTACGATTGAAGTTGGAATTTTACTCGAACAGTCGCAATTTTACAAGAAAAGCTTAAAATTTGGGCAATTTTATGAAAAGCGTCGCAATTTTACTCGACAAAAGTCACAATTTTATAAGAAAAATGTAACATTTTGGCAATATTATAATAATAGTCGGAATTTTACTCAGCAAAAATGATGGCAAAAGTCATCATTTTACTCAAAAAACGTCACTATTTTACAAGGACAACCAAAAAAAATGGCAATATTGTGATAAAAGTCTGAATTTTATATGACAAATTTCGCCATTTTGCATTAAAAAGTCATAATTTTACATAAAAAAGTAGAAATTTTACGAGAAAATATTGCAACATTACAGAAACAGAAAGAATATGAGAAAGTGTTCCCAATTTTGTGAGAAAAAAGCTTTTAATAAATGCTTTTAGTTACTTTTTTTTGAATGTTTTGTTTGTAATTGTTTTTAATCTTCATTTTTTACTTCAAGTTATGTCTCTATATACATATTTATTTTATTTGTGTTATTAATTTTGGCCAAAGGGGAGCACATTTCAATTTCTGACACACACTTGTTATTTCATATGTTGACCAGAGAGGGGAGCACATTTAAAAGCGACACACAGTCAATTTGAAAAATCCCTCCTTTTTTGGGACCACCCTCATTTTGATAGATGTCACCAGCAGGGGTGAAAATGAGACATTGTCTATTGTGGTTTTCCGTATTGGGACCATGGTTTATGTCATCACTTGTTCACCGGGCCCAATATAGAAGGTCTGAAGAAGATAGATGTACAAGAACACACACACACACACACACACACACACACACACACACACACACACACACACACACACACACACACACACACACACACACACACACACACACACACACAAGGCAGCTTTCACTCACTGCAGGCTGCAAAATGAAGACGTTGTTTATTCAAATCAAATCTCCCTAATGGAGAAGGAGTGTCGCAAGCAGCCAGCCGACGGAAGAGGAACAATGATGTAATCGTTTGGCAAGGGGCCCAGACCTCAGTCAAGCAAAAAACTCCATCCCGGCCAATTAGAAGACAGCGTTGCTCCGCTGCTCGGCTGGCATGCAGACGCCAAGGTGGCGCCTGGTGAAGGACTCTCACCACGCATCTCCAGTCTAAAATCCATCCTGCAAAAAACCCAAGCAATTTTTTCCCCTATCTTACAAATCCAATTATGGTACTTTCCCGACTATAGAGCGCACCTGTATATAAGACTGGACTCTCACTATTATGTTAGATCCACTATGGACTGGACTCTCACTATTATGTTAGATCCACTATGGACTGGACTCTCGCACTATTATGTTAGATCCACTATGGACTGGACTCTCACTATTATGTTAGATCCACTATGGACTGGACTCTTACACTATTATGTTAGATCCACTATGGACTGGACTCTCACACTATTATGTTAGATCCACTATGGACTGGACTCTTACACTATTATGTTAGATCCACTATGGACTGGACTCTTACACTATTATGTTAGATCCACTATGGACTGGACTCTCACACTATTATGTTAGATCCACTATGGAGTGAGATCCACTATGGACTGGACTCTCACACTATTATGTTAGATCCACTATGGACTGGACTCTCACTATTATGTTAGATCCACTATGGACTGGACTCTCACACTATTATGTTAGATCCACTATGGACTGGACTCTCACTATTATGTTAGATCCACTATGGACTGGACTCTCACACTATTATGTTAGATCCACTATGGACTGGACTCTCACACTATTATGTTAGATCCACTATGGACTGGACTCTCACTATTATGTTAGATCCACTATGGACTGGACTCTCACACTATTATGTTAGATCCACTATGGACTGGACTCTCACACTATTATGTTAGATCCACTATGGACTGGACTCTCACTATTATGTTAGATCCACTATGGACTGGACTCTCACACTATTATGTTAGATCCACTATGGACTGGACTCTCACTATTATGTTAGATCCACTATGGACTGGACTCTCTCACTATTATGTTAGATCCACTATGGACTGAACTCTCACTATTATGTTAGATCCACTATGGACTGGACTCTCACACTATTATGTTAGATCCACTATGGACTGGACTCTCACTATTATGTTAGATCCAATATGGACTGGACTCTCTCACTATTATGTTGGATCCACTATGGACTGGATTCTCACAATATTATTATAGATCCACTATGGACTGGACTCTCACACTATTATGTTAGATCCACTATGGACTGGAGTCTCACACTATTATGTTAGATCCACTATGGACTGGACTCTCACTATTATGTTAGATCCACTATGGACTGGACTCTCACTATTATGTTAGATCCACTATGGACTGGACTCTCACACTATTATGTTAGATCCACTATGGACTGGACTCTCTCACTATTATGTTGGATCCACTATGGACTGGACTCTCAGTATTATGTTAGATCCACTATGGACTGGACTCTCTCACTGTTATGTTAGATCCACTTTGGACTGGACTCTCACTATTATGTTAGATCCACTATGGACTGGACTCTCACACTATTATGTTAGATCCACTATGGACTGGACTCTCACTATTATGTTAGATCCACTATGGACTGGACTCTCACTATTATGTTAGACCCACTATGGACTGGACTCTCTCACTATTATGTTAGATCCACTATGGACTGGACTCTCACTATTATGTTAGATCCACTATGGACTGGACTCTCTCACTATTATGTTGGATCCACTATGGACTGGACTCTCACTATTATGTTCGATCCACTATGGACTGGACTCTCACTATTATGTTAGATCCACTATGGACTGGACTCTCACTATTATGTTAGATCCACTAAGGACTGGACTCTCACAATATTATGTTAGATCCACTATGGACTGGACTCTCACTATTATGTTAGATCCACTATGGACTGGACTCTCACTATTATGTTAGATCCACTATGGACTGGACTCTCACTATTATGTTAGATCCACTATGGACTGGACTCTCACACTATTATGTTAGATCCACTATGGACTGGACTCTCACTATTATGTTGGATCCACTATGAACTGGACTCTCACTATTATGTTAGATCCACTATGGACTGGACTCTCACACTATTATGTTAGATCCACTATGGACTGGACTCTCACACTATTATGTTGGATCCACTATGGACTGGACTCTCACTATAATGTTAGATCCACTATGGACTGGACTCTCACTATTATGTTAGATCCACTATGGACTGGACTCTCACTATAATGTTAGATCCACTATGGACTGGACTCTCACTATTATGTTAGATCCACTATGGACTGGACTCTCACTATTATGTTAGATCCACTATGGACTGGACTCTCACACTATTATGTTAGATCCACTACAGACTGGACTCTCACTATTATGTTAGATCAACTATGGACTGGACTCTCACTATTATGTTAGATCCACTATGGACTGGACTCTCACACTATTATGTTAGATCCACTATGGACTGGACTCTCTCACTATTATGTTAGATCCACTATGGACTGGACTCTCACTATTATGTTAGATCCACTATGGACTGGACTCTCACTATATTATGTTAGATCCACTATGGACTGGACTCTCACTATTATGTTAGATCCACTATGGACTGGACTCTCACACTATTATGTTATATCCACTATGGACTGGACTCTCACTATTATGTTAGATCCACTATGAACTGGACTCTCACACTTTTATGTTAGATCCACTATGGACTGGACTCTCACTATTATGTTAGATCCACTATGGACTGGACTCTCACACTATTATGTTAGATCCACTATGGACTGGACTCTCACTATAATGTTAGATCCACTATGGACTGGACTCTCACTATTATGTTAGATCCACTATGGACTGGACTCTCACTATTATGTTAGATCCACTATGGACTGGACTCTCACACTATTATGTTAGATCCACTATGGACTGGACTCTCACTATTATGTTAGATCCACTATGGACTGGACTCTCACTATTATGTTAGATCCACTATGGACTGGACTCTCACTATTATGTTAGATCCACTATGGACTGGACTCTCACTATTATGTTAGATCCACTATGGACTGGACTCTCACTATTATGTTGGATCCACTATGGACTGGACTCTCACTATTATGTTAGATCCACTATGGACTGGACTCTCACTATTATGTTAGATCCACTATGGACTGGACTCACACTATTATGTTAGATCCACTATGGACTGGACTCTCACTATTATGTTAGATCCACTAGAGACTGGACTCTCTCACTATTATGTTAGATCCACTATGGACTGGACTCTCACTATTATGTTAGATCCACTATGGACTGGACTCTCACTATTATGTTAGATCCACTATGGACTGGACTCTCACACTATTATGTTAGATCCACTATGGACTGGACTCTCACAATATTATGTTAGATCCACTAAGGACTGGACTCTCACAATATTATGTTAGATCCACTATGGACTGGACTCTCACTATTATGTTAGATCCACTATGGACTGGACTCTCACAATATTATGTTAGATCCACTATGGACTGGACTCTCACACTATTATGTTAGATCCACTATGGACTGGACTCTCACACTATTATGTTGGATCCACTATGGACTGGACTCTCACTATAATGTTAGATCCACTATGGACTGGACTCTCACTATTATGTTAGATCCACTATGGACTGGACTCTCACTATTATGTTAGATCCACTATGGACTAGACTCTCACACTATTATGTTAGATCCACTATGGACTGGACTCTCACTATTATGTTAGATCAAGTATGGACTGGACTCTCACTATTATGTTAGATCCACTATGGACTGGACTCTCACACTATTATGTTAGATCCACTATGGACTGTACTCTCACACTATTATGTTAGATCCACTATGGACTGGACTCTCACTATTATGTTAGATCCACTATGGACTGGACTCTCACTATTATGTTGGATCCACTATGGACTGGACTCTCTCACTATTATGTTAGATCCACTATGGACAGGACTCTCTCACTATTATGTTAGATCCACTATGGACTGGACTCTCACACTATTATGTTAGATCCACTATGGCCTGGACTCTTACACTATTATGTTAGATCCACTATGGACTGGACTCTCACACTATTATGTTAGATCCACTATGGAGTGAGATCCTCTATGGACTGGACTCTCACACTATTATGTTAGATCCACTATGGACTGGACTCTCACTATTATGTTAGATCCACTATGGACTGGACTCTCACTATTATGTTAGATCCACTATGGACTGGACTCTCTCACTATTATGTTAGATCCACTATGGACTGGACTCTCACTATTATGTTGGATCCACTATGGACTGGACTCTCACAATATTATGTTAGATCCACTATGGACTGGACTCTCACTATTATGTTAGATCCACTATGGACTGGACTTTCTCACTATTATGTTAGATCCACTATGGACTGGACTCTCACACTATGATGTCAGACCCATTTGACATCCATTGCATCCGGTCTACCCTCCATATGCAGTCCTCTCCAAGGTTTCTCATAGTCATTCACATTGACGTCCCACTGGGGTGAGTTTTTCCTTGCCCTTATGTGGGCTCTGTACCGAGGATGTCGTTGTGGCTTGTGCAGCCCTTTGAGACACTTGTGATTTAGGGCTATATAAATAAGCATTGATTGATTGATTGATTAATTGTTTCCAAACGGTGTCTGTAACACGGCAGTAAAACGGCTGACCAAACAAAACAGAAGTCACTTTCATGGGCCCACTAGCTGCCAAAGCTAGCTCTCCAATCAACTAAATCACCGGTGTCAAACTCAAGGCCCCGGGGGCCAGTTCTGGCCCACCACATAATTTTATGTGGCCCCGCGAAAGCCCGGAAAAAAAATGGGTTTCAATAAAATAAGCCGCAGATTTTGAAATGAGAAATGAACACTAAAGTATTCTGTAAATGTTATTTTACATACCTCAATTGTTTCCAAGCGGTGTCTGTAACGAGGCAGTAAAACGGCTGACCAAACAAAACAGAAGTCAATTTCATGGGCCGACTCGCTCGCTCTCCAATCAGCTAAACCACAGGTGTCAAACTCAAGGCCCGGGGGCCAGTTCTGGCCCGCCACATCATTTTAAAGCCTGGAAAAAAAAATTAAATGTATTTTGGTAACATTTTAGTATGGGGAACACATATTCACCAATAATTAGTTGCTTATTAACATGCAAATTAGTAACATATTAGCTCTTAATTAGTCATTATTAAGCACTTATGAATGTCTCATTATACAACCAGTAAGCTATTAACTAAGAGTCTTCCCTCAATAACCTCAGAATTATTGCTTATTACTAATTATTGCAGTCTCAGGTGGTAAGCTACAAATGTAGCTTACCACCACCAGGTGTGAATGAATGATGGGTTCCCACTTCTCTGTGAGCGCTTTGAGTATCTAATAATAGAAAAGCGCGATATAAAATCTAATCCATTATTATTATTATTATTATTATTATTATTAGTAACCCTAACCCTAGTGTCCAAATAACTCTAAATTAATCAATCAATCAATGTTTATTTATATAGCCCTAAATCACAAGTGTCTCAAAGGGCTGCACAAGCCACAAGGACATCCTCGGTACAAAGCCCACATAAGGGCAAGGAAAAACTCCAGTGGAGCTCACTGCTCAGTCTCCTTTCTCGCCCTCCACCAAGTTTTGTTTATTTTCGAGAGAGAACTTGATGACAACATGAGTAATTGTTTATGTTCCACTTCAAGGTTCGTTTTATGAGTTCTTAGTGGGGGGAAAAAAAATGCACTTTTTGAGCACTGATTTTCTTTATGTTCTCCAATCAAATGTTGCCTTTCTCAGGAGCAGACACTTAATGCACCATTTTATTACTCGGGGAAAAACACAGTAATTGTATTTATTTTAATTTTGTTCAACCAACAAGAGATGGGACTCCTCGTTTCGATGATGTAGATTCATTTATATATGTTTTTTTTTTTTTTTTAATGAAACTATTGTCTTGAGTTTTGTTTATCAATGAAATAATTTTTATTTGCTGTATGCAATGATTTGTTTGCACAGGTCAGAATTATAATAGGAAGTGTATAATCAGTCCACATTATCCTAAGTATCCGTATCCGTTAATATATTTATATATTAATATATTTATTTATATTTATATATATATATATATATATATATATATATATATATATATATATATATGCTAGTATATATATTTATATATTAATATATTTATTTATTTATTTATATTTATATATTTTATATATATATATATATATATATATATATATATATATATATATATATATATATATATATATATATATATATATATATATATATATATATATATATATATGTTCTTGTATATATGTCTTCTTCAGACCTTCTATATGGGGACATAAACCATGGTCCCAATACGGAAAACCATAATAGACAATATCACATTTGCACCCTTGGTGGTGACATCTATCAAAATGAGGGTGGTCCCAAAAAAGGAGGGATTTTTCAAATTGAC